>NC_058405.1:641039-697425 GCF_002201575.2 Neomonachus schauinslandi
TCATGCTCACACACATGCACGCTCGCACTCACACTCATGCTCACTCATGCAAGCACACGTGCACTCACACCCACACACTTGTGCTCGCACAGTTGTGCTCACTCATGCACTTGTGCTCACACACAAGCACACGTACACACTTGCATGCTCCCACCCACGCACTCGTGCTCACACTCATACACACGCAAGCACACTTACATAATCACACACTCTCATGCACACTTGCACTCACACTCATGCACTCACACACCTCTTGGCTTCTGACAAGGTGACCCTGTGCCCCAGTGTGGCATGGAGAGAACACGGATTCGTGTCCACAGCCCTATGCCATGTGCTCTACGTGCCTCCAGACAGACACAGATCCAATGAGAAAAGCAAAGCAAAACGTCCCAGAAGACCACACGGTGCCTTTGGACCAGGGAGGCAAAGATCAACGCAGGACCGAAAGAGTGCTATCCATACAAAATTCGAAACTTAGAGTACGTGAAAATTAAGAACTTCTGGTTATTAAAAAATGCCATGAAGAGAGTGAAAAGTTAAGTCACAGACTGGAAGATATTATCAAAAATATACGGAACATAGAATTTCAGCCATAAAAGGAGCCAGTACAGAAACATGCCCGCATGGATGGACCTTTAGGGGATGCCACATCAGAGCGGCAGACACACAGGCTAGTCCGTGTGAGCAGAAAGCAGGGCAGCAGTTACTACGGGACGGGGATAGGCGGGACTGGGAGATTCGGGGTCTCGGGGGGTGACAGGAATGTTCTCGCTGTGGTGATGGTCACATGGTGCTGTGAACGTGCTGAAAACCACTGCCTTGTACACTTTAAAAGGGTTAAAACGGCTGATTTTGTTACAGGAATTTCACTTTAGTAAAAAGAAAAAAAGACAAAAAATTTGTCAGAATATATAAAAAATCCCTACAAATGAGTAAGAGAAATAACCAACCCAAGAGGAAAATGACTTGAGGGTTGACAGGCCGGCCCCAAGGCGGGTGTCCACACAGCTCGCGAGGGAAACGCGAGTCAAGTCCCGAGGAGGCACCGCTAGCACCCACCCAGCAGAGCGGCTGAGGCCGCCCCGGGGCAGGGGAGGGTGCGGAGACCCCGCTCGTTACCGGTTGCCCCGTGCACACCTCCGGCGAGCAAGCCGACTCCTGCTCACCCCCCCACCCCCCCCCGTGAGCATGCAGGAGCGCAGGAACAGCCGCTTTCCTCACGAGAGCCCTGAATGGGAACCAACCCTAATACCCAACCGCAGAGAGGACGAACCATGACGCCCAGGGACAACCTCAGGCAACGACAGCGTGCGAGCTGAGACCACCTGATCAGCAAGATGCCTGGCACCGACCGCGCGTGGGGCCCTAGCAGCTGCTCGGGAAGAGAACCGAGCCCATGAATGCGGAACCAGCTGAACTTGCAGCCGCTGCGAAGGCAGCGTGGAAGGCATGCAGACAACACAATTTTGCTGGATGTTATTTTCAAAGAGAAAAATACTCCAGAATGGCTAAAGCAATGTAAAAAAAATTAAATAAGTCACACACGTGAGCAGCTTTGAGCAAAAGCAAATCTTAGACTTCTCCCAAGATTATAAAACACTAGTAGACAATTAAATCATATACAATATGAGGAAATAGTTCTTGTTAATTTCCCCTAAATTAAAATTAACCTTTCAAAATTAACCTTTTTATTTTGAGCTAAGTGTAGATTCGCTTGTAGTTGTAAGAAACAATCCAAGGAGATCTCATGGACCCCTTGCTCGGCTTCCCCAGTGGCGGCATCTTGCTAAGTCAGGCGTGAGATCACAGCCAGGACAAGGACCCAACACAGTGAAGACACGCGCAACCTTCTGTCACAAGGATCCCCCCCCAATGCCTCGCAACCGGCAATCTTCCATTTCTGAAATTTTATCATCATAAACGTCACATAAATGGAATTACACAGTATGCGACCTTCGGGACTGGCTTTTCCTACTCAGGATAATTCTCTGGAGATTCTTGTGCCCATTGTTTTAGACCTGGGTGGTCTTCGCTGGTGTGGACGGACCACAGCTGGTGCAGCCAGGCACCTGCTGAAGGACATCTAGGTGGTCTTTGGCTGCTACGGATACAGCTGCTGTGAACATTCCCATGTGAGTTTCCGTGGGAACCCGAGTCTTCACTTCTCTGGGGCCCGTGGTGAGGAGCACAGCTGTGGGGCTGTAGGTGACGCTGGTACCACGAACTGTTTGCGGGGGTCCTAACAGCACTCCCCCATTCTCTCACAAGAAGCACATCCTTTAAATAAGGAGAAGGCTGCTTCTAAAAGGAACCTTCTATTTTCATTTTCAACTTTTTACATTATAGCAAAAGAAGTTACACTGCTGACCAGCTTTGTCCTCATCGAATAGAACTAAAAATGGTTTTAAACTGTTAATCTGACTTCAGATCCAGAGTTGTTTGGAAGTTTAAGACAGTGTAATGCTGGTGATGCTGGCAATCCACGTGGCTCTCAAGGCCACCCAGACCACCTGCAGTGCCACGCTTGAGGTGCAATTTCAGCAAAGTGCGTAAGAGGATGGGAGCAGGGCGCCCGGGTGGCTCAGTCGGTGAAGCGTCTGCCTTCGGCTCAGGTCCTGATCCCAGGGTCCTGGGATCGAGCCCCGCATCGGGATCGCTGCTCAGCGGGGAGCCTGCTTCTCCCTCTGCTCCTCCCCACTGCTCATTCTCTCTCTCGTTCTCTCTCAATAAAAATAAAATCTTAAAAAAAAAAGTATGGGAGCAAACAGGTTTAGCTTGCTGCACTAATACTGAGGGGGTAGAGTGATGACTGGACAGAAAATAAAAATACGACCATGTGTTTCAAATATTTTAACTATTATTGAAATAAAAAGATAAAGAACTGATCATAAGCTTTCAGCGAACAGATTACAAGTCAGAGTATATAAATAACAGGTATTTTGAGAATTACCATTAACATTAAAAAGATGAAAGCAGAGATTCCTAAGATAAGGATTTCTTTGTTCCCTTTGCTTTCCATGTGCAGTTTCCGATAATACGGTCCAATGAGGTAAGTCTTTATAACAAGACACAGAAGAAAAGCAGCAGCCAGTGAGAAGAGGATCTGACCGACCAAAGCCAGGATCCGCAGGGTCTCCATGACAACACTAGGAGAGAAGAAACGAAAGTCATTTCACCTCGAAACACATTTCCCTAACTAACACCCCATAAAATGGGCTTGCACTCGTTTTTCTTCGATATGCTACAAAATAAATTTCCCAAATCACATTTTTATTTCCAAACACTAAAAACCTATCAATCACATTAATTCTAAGTAACTTGGTTCAATTTAAGTTATCTGAATCGAATATGGAAGTGGCTGCTTTGCCGTCAGCTGTGAAGCAAACACATCTTACAGAGTATGAGGACTCCTGGCCGCCGCTCAAACAGCTCCGTGACTAACAAAATCCCTCACCAGGCACTAATGCCCACTGGGAATTCCTCCTGAGGCAACTGTCACCCCGCAAGCTCCGCACTGGCAGCACGGAGACAGAACCCCAGCGACCCACAGCAAAACAGCTCCTCATGGCCGAGCCAGAACTCCGCATTTTGTGTCTGTTTAGTCTCAGAGAACAGGATTCTGTCCGAAGCTCTTTTTAGGATATGCTATTTACCTCACAGAGCGAATTCTTAAGATCGCAGTCAAAAACTTTAAGAAAGGCACTATTGCATGTTTATTTACAATGAGTATACATATTTTTTATTTAATTAGTTTTTAAAAACTTAGTTCTCCATCATATTTAGGAAACTTATCTAGTCTAGAATTCTGGTTTAAAAGTTCCCAAAGGAAGAATACAGATCTGATTACTAGGAGAGGATGCATCACTGCAGTCAAAGCCTGAAGTAGCAGCCATGCCACACGACTGATCACGTGGGGGGAAGGCTCCACGAGGGTTCACCGAGAGGGAGGCAGGCATGTGGACCTGGGGTCTGCAGCCCTGGCAGGCCTGCACAGAGTGAAGCAGGCTGGGTCCACCTCACTCCCTGGCCAGTCTTCCCACCCCATTCATGCGGCACCTGCCCTGGGCCCGGCACCCCACACTCCTCCCCGAGGTGCCGTCACCTGCCCACAAGGCTGCACTAACCTAATTGGTCTTGTGATGCTCCAGAGGCCAGAACCACCCTGGCAATACCAGACAAGCCCAGGCTTCCTGGCCCAGTGCAACTGCCCCCTCCTGCACCCACAGCAGCCTCTGTTCTCTGGAGGCCCACCTTCCCTCCGGCAGGCAGGACCTGTGCACCAGGCCCCCACCTCGGGGGCTCCCCGCCACCCCATGGCGCCCTCTGTGTTTCCGACTCAGAGGCCCTGCCAACGTGACGTGGCCATCCATTGTCCACCACTCCTCACCCTACTCCGGTCCTCTGCACACTTACCTGACCAGAGCCCTTCCGGTGACCGCTCATGCACTCACTGCTCATTATCCTTCCCAAACACTCGGCTCACCTCTCTGCCCTGAGCACTGGAGCTGCGCCCTATCACCCCACTTTTAAAAGGGTCTGCAGTCTGATGGGTAGAAGATGCCTCCTGCCTTATGTGGCAGCGTGAGCATCTTCCATTTGCTCCTTTCTAGGTTCGCTGCTCACCTATTTTTTAACTGGGCTATTCAAAGTTTTCTTACTAATTTGTAGATCTTCATGAAGTAAGAAACTTAACTCTCTTTGATGTGTTTACAAATACTTTTCCCATTTGTTTTTGGCCTGCTTACAAAATGTGTACCTGCACATTTCAGAGCACGTGTGCACATGTGTGTGCACACATGTGTATTTACAAGCACGTGTGTATGTGTATACTCAAATACCCACAGTATAAAACTTTCATGCAGTAACACTGATCACTTTTCCTGTCCTTTATGGCTTCTGGAATTTCTGCTCTACTTGAAGCCGAGGGCCCCCATCTTCAGTATTATAAACAAATCCATCCGTACTTTCTTCTAGAATTTTCATGATCTTCCAAGATTTAATAATTTAAATCACTATTTTTAAAAAGTATTCTCTAGGTGGCTCAGTTGGTTGAGTGTCTGCCTTCGGCTCAGGCCATGATCCCGGGGTCCTGGGATCCAGCCTCGCATTGGGCTCCCTGCTCAGCGGGGAGCCTGCTTCTCCCCCTCCCTCTGCCTCTCCCTCTGCTTGCGCACGATCTCTAAAATAAATAAATAGGGTGCCTGGGTGGCTCAGTTGGTTAAGCGACTGCCTTCGGCTCAGGTCATGATCCTGGAGTCCCTGGATCGAGTCCCACATCGGGCTCCCTGCTCGGCAGGGAGTCCGCTTCTCCCTCTGACCCTCCCCCCCTCATGTGCTCTCTCTCTCATTCTCTCTCTCTCAAATAAATAAATAAAATCTTTAAAAAATAATAATAAAATAAAATAAATAAATCTTTAAAAAAGAAAATAAAGTGCACACTTCAGTGGTTTCTAGTATGCTCACTGAGGTGTGTGCCCACCACCACTGTCTGTTTCAGAGTGTATTTACCATCCATCAGCGTTCCTGACAGCCACTGATCTACTTCCTGTCTGTGGATTTGCCTGTTCTGGACGCCTCACACAAGTGGGATCACATGGTATGTGGCCTGTGTGTCTGCTTCCTTCGTAAGCGTGATGTCGTCGAGGTTCGTGGGGTTGTACGTGGCCTCTGTCAGGGCTCCATCCCTTGCCCCGCGGCTGAACAACCCGCTGTGTGGTCGCAGCACTCTATCCAGTCAGTAGCTAATGGACATGTGAGTGTCTGCTTTTCAGCAATTATGAATAAAGCCGCTATGGACATTCATACACAAGTTTCGTATTTTTTATTGTGGTAAGATATTGATAACATAGAATTACCACTTGAACCATTTTAAAGTATGTAACTTGTGGCGTCAAGGACGTAAACCCTGTTGTGCTACCATCACCCCCACACACAGGCTTTTATGTGGACAGATGTCTTCACTTCTCTTGGGTAAACACCTTGGACTGGAACAGCTGAGTCTTTGGGCAACTCTATTAACCCTTTGAGGAATACTGTGTATGATCTGACTCCATTTTTTACAGATTAACATAATATAGAACATCTTTTCTACATCATTAAAACTATTATGTCTCATGGCTAAAGGGGAATAATATCAATAGGATCAATACACATACTAGATTTTTTAATTGGAAAAATAGAAAACTTCCCAAAGCTTCCTGAGACATGCCCTACGGTGGCAGTTGTACCTGCAGCTCTTTGTGGAGGCTCTGCTTCCCATTTGGTAAGGAGACTCTCACCTCTACAGGTCATAATTTACTGTACACTTCTTAAATAGAATGCCAATGATTTTCAACTAAAGTTGCAAATCTTCCTTTGCTGTCCAAATTTTGTTCAGTTACTGATATTGAAAATCTGTAGCCAGAAGGAAAAAGAACTGGCTCTGAGTTATAGGTTGTGACGAGAAGTGTTACTTTTCTGATAGTTAAAAAAAATCTGAATCAGAGGAAAATGACAAGAGGGCCCTCTCAATAAACTAACAGTTCTATCCACCAGGTAGTGACCTAGACCCTCTGCAGGATTCTCTCCTGCAACCTTCACACAGCCCATGAGGCAGGTACTATTTCCATACCATCCCCACTGTTTTTTTTTAAGATTTTATTTTTTAAATAATCTCTACACCCAACGTGGGGCTCGAACGCCCACCCCAAGATCACGAGTCACACGTTCCACGACTGAGACAGCCAGGCGCCCCACCCCATCCCCGTTTTCAGGGAGAAAACTGAAGCCTAGAGATTGCAAGGCTGGTAAGTGGCCAGTGCTGGAGCTCTAGGGCCTGAGCCTTAGCCTCTGGAAATCTCAGTTCAAAAGCTATTCATTTCTTCTACTTTCCCTGCCAGGCAGAGAAGAGATCTTAATCATTTTAGGATTGCTGAAACTTAATATAACATCTGGCAAAAGGTAAACATCAAGGTGAATCTTATTAGAATTATCTGACAAAGATTTTAAGCAGCCATCAAAAATAGGATTCAACAGCCATTAAAAATTCTCTTGAAAGAAATGAAAATATAGAAAATCTCAGTAAAGAAACAGAAGTCATAAAAAGGAGGACCAAATGGAAATCATACAACCAAACGATATACAGTTGACCTTTGAACAACGTGGGGGTTGGGGAATACCAACCATCTGCACAGTCAAAAATCTGCATATAATTTTTGACTCCCCCTAAAACTAATAGCCTACTATTGACCAGAAGCCTTACTGATGACAGTCGATTAACACATATTGTGTGTATGAATTATATATTATATTCTTTTTTTTTATATATTATATTCTTACAATAAAGTTGGTATAGGAAAAAATATGGTATTAAAACGTTATAAGGAAAATTAAATATGTTTACAGCACCGTCCTATGTATATCCGTGGACCCACATAGTTCAAACTAGCATTGTTCATTCGTCAACTGTAATAACAAAAATAAAAATCTTGCTGGGTGGGTTAAATAGAGTGAAGAAAGAGGACAGAATCTGTGAATTTAAGGACAGATTAACAGAATTTACCTGGTCTGAACAACAGAGAGAAAATAGGAAAAAAAAAAAAGTCATTTCAGAGGCCTGTGGGACGTAATAAAACCTCTGGAGTCCTAGCAGGGAAGAGCATGTGGGACTGAAACAATATTTGAGGAAACAACGGCTGAAAAATTCTAAAATAGTCAAGAGACACAAACCTACAGATTCAAGAAGCCAAGCAAACTCCAAATAGGATACACCCAGAGTGTTACGGATTGAATGTACCACTCCCCCCTCCATTCCTATGTGAAGTCCTGACATGATGGTGTTAGGAGGAGGGACCCCTGGAAGGTGATTAGGATTAGGTGGATCACGAGGCTGAGGCCCTGAGGTGGGGTCAGTGCCCTCATCATAAAAGACCAGAGACCTTCTGTGCTGCGCACCCTCTGCCACGTGAGGACACAGCAAGAGGACAGCTGTGTGAAAGCGAGCTCTGGTCAAGAATTGAATCTGCCAGCACCTGATCTCAGACATCCAGCCGTGAGACTGTGAGAAAATTTGTCTGTGGTGTTGTTAGAGGAGCTGAACCAATGAAGACACCAAGATGCACCACAGTTAGATTTCTGAAAACTAAAAACAAAGAATGAATCTTAAAAACAACCAGTGAGAAACTACTCCTTTAAGTGAGTAATTCTCTGTAACTTGTGTTTGGAAAAAAACACAAATTTGAATGGCAGCCAATTTCTCATTGAAGCCATTGGGGGCCAGAGAAGTAGCACATTTTTCAAGTGTTGAAGAAAAGAACTGTCAACTGCAAAATCCATATCTTGTGAAAATGTCCTTCAAGAATGAGGGGAGATAAAATGTTCTCAGATGAAGAAAAACTATGAGAATTTGCCACCAGAAGCAGACTAACTATGAAAGAATGACCAAAGAAAAGTCCTCAGACAGAAAAGAAATTATAACAAAAGAGATCTTGAACTCAAGGAAGCAAGTAAGAATAAAAGAACTGGTGAAAATATAATAGATAATCCTCATGAGCTTAAAAATCCTATTCGATTATTGAAGCAAAGTTAATAAACCCATCTGATATGGTGCTCAATATAAGTAGGGAAAATACAACAATTATATTTAAAAAGTAGGGAGAAGAAAGGGAACTAAATGGAAATAGGGTTCCTACATTTCACAAGAACAGGTGAAGTGTCGACAGCAGCAAGCTGATTATGGTAACGTGTGTACTGTAGTGCTTAGAGTAGCTACTAAAGTAACTATACAAAGTAATACACTCAAAAACATGCAATCCTTAAAAATATGCAAGTAACCCAGAAGGAGGTAAGAAAAATGTAAAAGAGGAACAAGAAACAGAAAACAAATAACAAAACAAGAGACTTAAGTCCTAACATCAATATTTACCTTAAATGCAAATGGTTTCAACACTAATTAAGACAGAGTCGATTAAAAAAACATCATTAGCAATACCTTGTCTATACGAAACTCATTTCAAATACAATGTCATAAACAGACTGACAGTAAGAAGATGGAAAAGACAGACCACTGTAGACATTAATAAAGAACAAGCAGGACTGGCTATATTAATATCAGATAAAGTGAATTTCAGAATAAGGAAAATCACTAGAAATAAAAGAAATACTACATAAGATAACAAGATCTATCTACCCGGAAGACAAAATGTATGCACCAAACAAAACAGCCCCAAAATACATAAAGCAAAAGCTGATAGAGCTAGAAGAAGAGATAGACAAATAAACAATTATAATTGGGGATGTTAATAACCACCTTCCTCAACAATTGTTGGAACCACAGCAAGAATAGAGAAAAACTGAACAATGCAGCGAACAAACAGGATTTGACAAAAAAAAAAAAAAAAAACTCCACTCAACATCAGAATATACATTTTGTTTTCAAGTGACTTGGGAGCACTTATCACAGACCATATCTGAGGCCACAAGACAAACCTCAACAAATTTAAAAGATTTAAAATCATACAAAGTGTGTTTGTTTTGTGACCACAGTGGAATCAAACTAGAAATCAGTAAGATAAAAGACAACAGGAAAATCTCCATAAACACTTGGAAATTTAAGCAACAGACTTCTAAATAATCCATGGGTCAAAGAGGAAGCATCAAAGGAAATGTTTTAAATTAACTGAACTGAATGAAGATAAAAATACAATGTATCACAATAAAAGAAATGCAGCTAAGACAGTGTTGCAAGGAAAATTTGTAGCGCTAAGTACAGTAGAAAAGAAAAAAGGTTTCAAATCAATAATCTACGTTCACAGCACAAGAACCTAGAAAAATACAAGAGCAAAATAAACTCAAAGCTAAGGGGAAAAAATGGAAAGGAGGAAGGGAAAAGAATAGGGGGGGAAAAGGGTAGAAACCAATGAAATTAAAAACAGAAAAACAGAGAAAAACTAATGAAACAAAGAGGTGGTAATTTGAAGCAATTAATAAAACTGCCAAACCTCTAGAAAGACTGACAAAGGAAAAGAGAGAGAAGATGCAAGTTACCAACATGAGGAGCAAAACAGATCCTACAGACATCAAAAGGATGATAAAGGAACATTATAAGCAATTCTACACATATAAATTTAACAAACGAAATGGAATGGACCAACTCTGAAAAACCAAGCTACCACAACTCAACAAAATGTAGTAGATAATTTGAATAGCCTTATTAACCACTAAGCAAATTGAATTTGTAATTTAAGAAAAATCTCCCAAAAGAAATCTCAAGACCCAGGTGGTTTCACTAGAGAATTCTACCAAATATTTAAGGAAGAATTAACAGTTTTATACAATGTTTTCCAGAAAACAGAGAGAGAAGGAACATGTCCCAAATCATTTTATGAACCGCGAATTATCCTAATACCAAAACCAGAAAAGGAGATTACCATAAAAGAAAGCTACACATCAATACCTATCGTGAACTCAGACATAAAAATTCTCAACAAAATATTAGCTAATTGTATAAAATGTATAAAAAGAATTATATACCACAACCCCTGCAAGGTGGGATTCATTCTAGGTATTCAAGGCTGGTTTGACTTTCGATGTAATCCACTGTATCAACTGGCTAAAGAAGAAAAATCATACAATCGTATCAACAGACGTGGAAAAAGCTTTTGACAAAATCCAACATGCACCAACAATAAAAACTCTCAGCAAACTCAGAAGGGAATTCCTTAAATTGATAAAGAACATCTACCAAAAACCCCACAGTGAACATCACATTTAACGGCGAAAGAGTGGATGCTTTCCCTCTAAAATGAGGAAAAAGGCAGAAACATCCACTCTCATGTTACTCAACAAAGTACTGGAAATGCTAGCCAGTGAAGCAAGGTAAGAAGAAGAAATAAAAGGCATATAGATTAGAAAGGAACAAATAAATTAAATGACAGATCTCAGCATTTCAAGGTGGTTCCAAAAGAAATTTCAAAAAAGTCTATTAACTTGTGACCTATGGTATCATCACTGTGAGACATGAAGTAAATAAATGTAGCATCTGGAAACACTCAAAGCCCAATATTTATATGCACATAGTATATTTGCTTAAAACAAACTCAAGCTTATAGTCCTAACCCATGTGTAATTTACCTTTAAATTTTATGAGGCTCCTTACATTTTCCAAGTGATTTATTTTCTGGCTGGTGTTCTTGTAATAGGTTCTATACACCATGTAACCTATGACTTTCTGGATACATTTATTTTTCCACTTTTCAATTTGACTTCTCTCTGCACATGAACCTAAGCAAGTGCAGTTCAGGTTTTGGTATTATTTTATTGGAAGAAGGGAAAGAAGGATCAGGCGAAATGGTAACGGTGGAGACACTGACAATGATAAATCCCCACAATGATGGTGAGCATGCATGCTCATGCACACGCACGATCACATACATGCACACACGCAATCACGCACACAATACTAACAATGATAGATCCCCACAATGATGGCATGCATGCATGCTCACGCACGTGCACAATCACATACATGCGCACACGCAATCACGCAATGGTCACACACACACACACCCCATGTTCCAGGCATTGTTCTAAGCACATTTATATTGTAACCCATTTAATCCTAACTACTCTGTTAGGGAGTGACCTCACCCTCACTTTCTAGATGACAAAACTGAGGAAGAGAGGTTAAATAGCTTGCCCAAGGTTGACAGATGGAGCCGGAGCCCAGGCAGCTAGACTCCAGAGTCTAAGCTCTCAGTCTGCACCACGCAAGCTCTGAACATCTCTTCAGAAAAAGGCATTAAATAGCATCTTTATAAACAGATGATGGGAAACTAGAAGCCCAGACTGTGCGATGAAGCCACGTGGCACACTGACCTGGAGTAGGTACCGGCTGCAGCTTGGATAAGGGTGGGCATGCCAGCTATGAACAAGCCCAGCTGCACGTCCTGCACGACGAGCATCCCAAGCAGCACCGCGCTGTAGTCGATGTCACCTGCTGGAGGAAAAACCTGTCAGTGGCACAGGTTTATAATGATTTAAAGTGTCCCTAGTCGAAATACAATCGTTGTGCACATTTCCAAAATAATTCAAGTAATTTTGATACTTTAACAGAGTACAGACTTTAAAATCTCTTTGAGAGCAAACACTGAAACATCTTAAACATTAACTTTTTGTAAAGAAAATCTCGTTTATTTCATTTCTACTACCGTTTACTCATATAATTACAGAAAAAAATGCCATCATAAAAAGAAGGCTTGGGACGTGACTATGACGGGCCTGGACAGCCAATTTCACTCTGCGTCCCCAGAACATAGGAAGCAGCCTTCATGTCCAGCCTTTATGGCTCCGCTAAGCTATTCGGGAGACCTGGCCTCGCCCCCTTCTGGTCGCACCTCCAGCCCACTATCACTGCCACACTGAGCATCTGTCCCTGAGACAAACACAGATCTGCTAGAGAAACACGGGCTCACCAGGTGGACGAACAGAAAGGCAGTACCCAGGGCTGCCTGAAGGGACGCCGCCACTCCTCTACAAAGACAACAGGACACAGAGACCATTTTCCCCAACTCAATGCGTCATGTGGGCCTCCGACATCTTCATTTCCAACCAGCAGTTCTGGCTTTGGACCAAACTTTTTTTTTTTTTTTTTTTAAGATTTTATTTGTTTAGGGCGCCTGGGTGGCTCAGATGGTTAAGCGTCTGCCTTCGGCTCAGGTCATGATCCCAGCGTCCTGGGATCGAGTCCCGCATCGGGCTCCCTGCTCCTTGGGAGCCTGCTTCTCCCTCTGCCTCTCTCTCTCCCTCTGTCTCTCATGAATAAATAAATAAAATCTTAAAAAAAAAAAAAGATTTTATTTGTTTAATTTGAGAGAGAGAGTGAGGGAAAAAGCATAAGTAGGGGGGAGCGGCAGAGGCAGAGGGAGAAGCATGCTCCCCGCTGGGCAAGAAAGCCCAAAGCGGGGCTCGATCCCAGGACCCTGGGATCATGACCTGAGCCAAAGGAAGACAATTAACTGGCTGGCCACCCAGGCGCCCCTGGACCAAACTTTCAAAGGTGTTTCTAAACACTTAATTGTCATGTTCCTCACCCCCAACCCCGTAAAATAAGCTTTTTTTTTCCTTAAACAAAAAAAAAGCTACTCGTAAGAACAGATATTTAAGGGCCAATCTAATAGGTGTAAACTTATGGAAAAGAAAAAGAATGAACAAACTAAATAAAATAAAAATCCCTTATCACCAGAGCAAAAGTCACACTTGATCCTTCCAGGAGGCTTCTTTTATTTTCCATGCAGTTCAATTTTTGGTGAACAGAGTATCTTGCCTTAGTTCTTACACCACTCTGAACAGATAATCCCATCAGGTTGTTACTGTGTCCTTGGGGGTTGCACATCTTAGTAGGCAGGAATCCTTCCCTCACAACAAATAATGGAGGCGTGGGACACTTTCAACAAACACCTCAGCGGGTTCATGACTCCTGACTCTCTTGACCTTGGGAAATCTGCTAGGTCCCGTGCTTGCAATGACACGGCCGTCTTCCTCCCCAAGTCCTCACACAAGATTAAGGTAGTTCAGCCCTGTGCCCAGGAGGGTGCTTCTTCTTGACTTTGAGGAAATACAAAATATCCAGTCACACCTTACGTTTTAGAAATGGCATTTGACGATACACTGCCAGCATCTTCTAAATGTTTTTTTAAATTCTGTTCTTTGTTCACAGTCCAAGGTCTTAATTCAGCGAGCATGAACTATCTGCCACCAGGGGGCAGGCAACAGGGAACAGGTTCTCAGGAGGCCCCTGCAGAGAAGCAGCTCACTGAGCCGGAAGGGAAAGACGTGGGAGAGACGCGCACCCACTGTAGTGACTGATGGGAAAGGTAAGCTGTACAGTCGAGACCCAGGTGAAAGTAATTACTCAGACTTAACTATTAAAAATTAAAGATACCACTTTCAATAAAACTGTATTTTGCACTAAGGTTAATTTTTGTGCTTATCACTACTATAGCATTTATTTCTTTCCTGTTTTCTATCCCTTTTATTAAATACTTTAAATGTAAGGAAAATAAAGAATATGATGAATAACCACATATCCATTACCATGCTTTGCTAAACTGTAAACTTTGGAGACACTCGGTTCAGATTTTTTTTTTAATATTTTATTTATTTATTTGACAGAGAGAGAGACTCTGTGGGTCCACGCAGCACATGGCTGATAGCAAGTCTCATTCTGGGAACAGGGACCAAAAGCCACCACCACATCTTCTATCACTTTCATCATAATCAAGCTGCTACCATGACCTCTGGCTGCCTGACCCTTCGTTGTTCTGTGGGTTCTGAGCACGGGCATGGAAGGCTGGAGCGATCTACTGACCCCTTGGGGGTCTGGGTCCCACTATCCAATGTACTAGCTTGAAATCTTGAGAAGTGGAAAAGGAGGATCTGGGCAACACCACAGCCACGTGTGAAGAGGCAGGGCGTCACCCTCGGGCATGCACTGCTTCTGCTCTCGGGGTGCAGCTTTGAGGACACAGCTTTGCACAATTTCAAACTTTCCATAAATTATATCGGACGAGACGTCTTCTGTATTTTGTATTTCTTCTTCACGGCATAATGATTAATTCATTTTTACATCTGTAGTACTCCAGTAGATATGAAAACACCATAATTTAACTGCTCGTTGTATTACTAAAGACTCAGATTACTTAAAATTTTTTGCTATCAAAAATAATTGTTTTGGGGCGCCTGGGTGGCTCAGTCGGTTAAGCATCTTCCTTTGGCTCAGGTCATGATCCCAAGGGTCTTGGGATTGAGTCCGCGTCCTGATGGGGCTCCCCACTCAGCAAGCAGTCTGCTTCTCCCTCTGCCCCTCCCCCTGCTTGTGCTCCCTCTCGCTCAAGTAAAATCTTAAAAAAAATAATTGTTTTGAATATTCTTTCACATTTGAAGAGCTTTCTAGGACGTGTCTCTAGAAATGGAAAGTCTGCTTGTGGCAGTGCTCCCCAAAGTGACTGACCCAGCCCCCACTCCCACTGACAGCGCGTGAGAGCCCACAGTCCTGCCAACACAGGCACGCGGAGGAGACTCCAGGCCAGCACATGTGACGAGCAGCCCGCACCTGCCTTCCCCTAACCACTGCTGAGCCCTTCTTCATGGTTACTCATCACGCACATCTTCTCTTCCGAGTTCTCCACCAGGACGTTTTGCCTATTTTCCAACTGGGTTTCCTTTTGTTTTGATTGCTGTTAAAGTTCTTGATGCGTTCGAAGTATCTCCTCCTTGCACCTCTTATATACATAGCAAACGTCTTCTCCTAGTCTGCAGCTTCTAAAAAACGCTTTTTTTTTTTTTTTTTTTAAGATTTTACTTATTTATTTAAGAGAGAGAGAGTAGGCACACAGAGGGAGAGAGAGGGAGGGGGAGAAGCAGACTCCCCACCAAGCAGGGAGCCTGATGCGGGGCTTGATCCCAGGACCCTGGGATCATGACCTGAGCCGAAGGCAGACGCTTAACAACTGAGCCACCCAGGTGCCCTAAAAAATGCCTTTTTAATAGAAGTTTTACAAGGTTCAATGTGTTCAGGTTTGTCAACATTTTTTTTCTTTTGGATTCTGCATCTCGATTTCAGCGATTCTCTCTACCCTAAGGTCACAGGGTATTTCCCGTATTTCTCTCCAGCAGGCTCTGAAGTTCTGCCCTTCACATTGAGGTGTTTAACCCACATTGAGCTGGTTTGCGTGTATGGCTCAAGGGAGGACTCTGATTTTATTCGTCCGCATGGACAACTAATTCCCACCCCCCCAGCAGCCCCCAGGCTCCCATGCATGTGCGCACCTGGCTGCCCCTTCCCCCTCTCCCCCATCCAGTCTGGACACGCCGAGCTGCTGAGCACAGGGATAGGACCTCAGGGCTTTGCCATCTGCTGCACAAGCCCCTCACTTCTAGTTATTCTTGGCTATTCTTGGCCTTTGCTCTTCAATAAACTGTAGGCTCAGTTTGCCAAGTTTCATGAAAAACCCTGCGAGATTTCTTTACTGGGATAGCTGGGAATTTATAAATTTGGGAGAAACAATGTCTTTATGTATTGAGTCTTTTCATCATGAACATGCTGTTACACAGGCTGTAACAGAGAAGCCTTATCAGAGAAGCCTGCCCCAGGGCTCTGGTTTTCCCTTTTCATGTTTCCCTCTCATTGCTGTATTGGTGCAGGCAAGTATCAGTGTGAGGTTACTACATTTCAACCCTGTTTTTTCCCTTTACAAAATAAAAACAAAGCAGTGAACATCACCATAATGAGTTCACATGATGTAAAAAATGGCAGGTGGTCGAAGCGCAGCTGTGCCCCGTGAGACAGCCTGGAATGTTCTCCCCTAAGCTTCTGACGCAGTCGGGCTTCAACACGTCCAGTAACGATCAGAGGCCAGAGTCTCACGCACAGAGCTGAAGCTGGCGGTACCCAAGGGCTGAAGATGCCTTCGATTACCGTACGTTACAGGAGTATGTGAGTCTCCAGCCCCGGCCAGAGTTGGTGCCGTTCTGTTTCAGGCCGCAGGTCGGACGCACTCGGCGACCTCATGTGAGCGCAGCGCTGACTCAGGTGCGGCACGCTCACCTCCTAAACCACCAATTTCCATTTTCCAACATGGATTCATTTCTTTTGAACGTGGTCCTCAAACTATTCTAAATTAATAAACATGTAAATACCACTTTCTTAGTCCAGTGGAGATTTGGAAAAGCTGAACACCATGACTGCTAAGAGGGCTCCAAGGACGGAGGCAGAGTTGTAATTTTTCCAGAAGGCCTTCGGAGTGAATTCAAGTCAATGACACACCTAATACTTCAACACATACTTACAGCACATCACCACCTACCTTCTTTTTCACCCCGGGCACTGCCCACGAGGAATCTGGACACCAAGGGTGTGCTCGATAAGGACAAGCAAGTAGAAATAAAGACGCTCTGAGTGGGTCTGATCTGTAAAAGGTGTCCCCATAACAAGCCAAATGCGATCATTAACAGCGTCATATAACATGGTCCTTGTAAGGCTATCTTCCACACCTTCAAAAGAACACATTTGTTTACACACATTAGTGACGACATGCAGAGCACACACTGCCCACTCATGGGCCTCCATCTCTCAGGAAGGCGCTCTGCCGTCAACACCCCATCAGCACAATACCCGAAGCCGTGATCTGAACACAGTAAAAACAGTGACCATTCCTGTCGGCTTCCTGAGTGCTCGGTGTTGCCACAGGGACTAAACACACACCTCTCTCCGTGTATACATGTCCGTGCACATATAACCTAATCCTCACAACACGTCTCCATGGCGGACTTCCCCAGATGAAAACACGTGGTCCCACGGAAGCCAGCACGGCTCAATAATCAAATACCGATGAGGCACCTCAGTGTTTTCTTAGCGCTGTGTTAGAAGTGATGGAAAATGTGGAGGAATCAGGTTTGATGCTAACTCTCCAGGGTTTTCAACTGTGTTGAAGAGACACAGTAATAAAGACTATCTGACATTTATACAAACAGGAATGGTATATACTGACAAAAGAAATCATCCTGACACTCATCCTATCCTACTGGAAAGCACCTGTTTCTTTTCTTCTCGCCCCACACCCTCTCAGGCAAAACCAGCTCCCACACCCAAGCCCTCTGGCAAGAACGTGGGGGGGCCCAGAGTGGGGGCAGGAGGGGCTCAGCGCAGAGGCTCTGAGGCCAACAACGCTCGAGGCCCCACAGGCTGGCCAGCCTCGTCAGCGTGTTAACACACCATTCACTTTTCGGGGCTCCGAAGGATGTGGCCTTTTCCTCCCCTGCTCTGCCTCTTGGTAAAAAGCTACCCTTCCCTCAAAATCACAGCACTGTCTTTGGGAATCAGGGCACACGGGAGGCTCTTCCTAAGGCTGGGTTCTGATTCCTACCGTGGACCTCCCCACAGCCATAACTGGCTGCCAGGCTGCGTGTCCACCACAGAAGCTTCCAACTTCCCAAAGTGAATTACAAGAGCCTCCCAACACCGCCAAGTCCCAAGCCAAATGGCGGGAGACTCAGAGGCAACAGAACTGGGGGCTCAGCCCTGAGGGCAGAGCGGTCTGTTCTCTGCCACTCAGCTCTGGCCAACCCAGGCCCCGGTACTCCTTCCAGAGAAGCCAAGGTTCGGATTCCACACTCCTTACTTCCTGCCCCTGGCAGTGGCGATGGCCGTCATGGCTAATAGCCTCCCAACAGCTCTCCTTCTTCCTGTCACAGCCAGGACTGGTGGGAGGGCCCGGGCGCACCTGCAGAGCTAGCCACAGCTCCTGGGGAGGCGGCATGCTGGATTTTAAGATTTCCAATTTGTTTTTTTAATGTTTTATTTATTTGAGAGAGACAGAGATAGTGAGAGAGAGCATGAGCAGGAAAGAAGGGGAGAAGCAGACTCCCTACTGAGCAGGGAGCCCGATACGGGACTCAATCCCAGGACCTGATCATGACCTGAGCTGAAGGCAGACGCTTCACCGACTGAGCCACCCAGGCGCCCCAAGATTTCCAAGTTTTAGGTAGCCCCTCCTGTAAGCAGCTGGGGCATTCCTGCCCGTAAGGGAGCCCGGAGCTCGGAGCTCGGAGCTCAGGCCTGACCCTGTCACTGGCTGGCTGGCTGTGCACCTTGGGTAGGTAATGGTCTCTCTACCCTGCTTCCTCCATCTGTAGACAAAGGCCAGGCTAATGATTTCTGAGGTCGCTACCACACTTTGATGAGGAGGATGGGTATCTGTCAGCCCAAGAAGCACAGTGTGGAGGGGACGATGGTGGGAAATGTGGGCCACACAGAGCGTCTGGACCACCCTGCACTCCCAGAAACACAGGCCCTCGGGCCACGCATATCAGAACCTGACTCAGCAAGGGCCCCAGGTAACTCCCCGAGCCAGGTCAGGGCAGGCCCCTCCCCGTGCGTCTGGACCACAGATGCATGCCCTTTCCAGCTCCATTTTCGCGTCTCTGTCCTAGGGCTTCTGTTCACAGCCCTATACGTCCTTCTGAAATCCCAGGGTGGAAGCCCCACAAGGCAGGATCACACACCTGTGCACACCACCTCACATTCCGCAGCCACCAGTGTCTGCAGCAAGGGAACTGAGGGAACGAATAAGGAGAAAAAGGGGAGAAGACACAACTCCCACACAGACAGACCTGGGGAGGTGTCACGATGAAAGCCGAGCCCACGGTGGGAAGGGAAACAGAACACAGCCAGGCAGGGACACAGCAACTCAGTGGGACGTGCAGTCAGGGGAGGAAGACTCAGCTTTCCTCAGCGCCAACAGCTAAGAAGTTCCCAGACCTCAGTGCTTGCAAGAGCTTCCAATCAGACCTTCCGGTGATTTCATAGGAGACCTAAGGGGGCCTTCCAGCAATTACTATTTCAAACCCGACCGAGTGGTTTCCCACCAGGACGGGGCACACGGCTGACCCAAGACTGTGCTGGCTACTTCCAGCTGCTCTGGAGCTGAGCCCGAGACTTACGCTGGGGAACAGGAAAGGAAAACAAACGTGTCACTTGGCAGTGCCGCTTACTAGGCAGAGATGAATCTGCAAGCCCGCCACGGGGGGCTGACAAGCGAGGATCCATGCCAGAGTGGTCCCGGCTCAACCGAGACAAGGTCGCTACATAGGGGCTGGGCCCCCGTTCAAGCGTCCTCCCACTTCTCAGACCACCTCACACGACCTGAAACCGAACCGCGCACACACGTTCACCCTCCTGCGGGTGCACGGCCCGGCGCAGAGGTAAACGGCTGCCAGTGGAAAGCCCAGAGCACTCCAAAAGCAGCACCACGCTGACAAGGGCGTGCGGTTTCATACTGTTTAAAACTATGTTCACGTGATGCTAAATAATATTCTCACTTAACACTGAATACTACCGTGGTGAAAAACAGAAATTATGAAAATGCAGAGCCAGAACAAACTTTAATCTTTCAACCCCCTGTGTAGATGACACTGATGCCCAAGGCGTGAGGCACTCCGTTGAGACCATCAGGCCAGTTGATGCACAGCCAGAACTCTGCCCCTCTCTGTCCCAAACCACAAGGAACTGAGCTGTTTGCTGTCAACTGCACTCAACTAAACACACACGAGACCCCGGAGGAGCCCGCGCTGAGCACGAAGTGGGGACAGCCTCGAGGAGGACCTTCCTGCCCACAGGCCCCTGGCTCCTTGCAGACCCTGCCAGTCCCTGCCAGGCCCCCTCAGCACGGTGAACAGAGGAGCGGGGCAGTGTCCTTTCAACTCTGGATCTGAGAAGTCACGTACGGGGGTTAAGCCAGAAGCACATAGAAGGGTATGAAATACCTGGAGGAAACACTAAAGTGATTCAGAATGAGAAGGCGTATCTTGAGAAGCACGTTAAAGGAAGTGACAGTGATCAGCAGATGGACAAATGGAGCTTTCCCCAGAAAGAAACAGCAAAGAAACAAGAGGTCAGAGAGGAACAGGATGAACCAACGCTGACACTCCAATGCACTTTTCTTTGTCACCGCACAGCTCTCGACACCTCTCCCAACACACACGCCGCAGCCGGACCACCGCACCCGGCTCCTCCTTGTCTGTCATAGAAACGCCATGATGCGGAGCGAACACCTCTTGTGGGTTCATTTTTTTCAAAAACTTGTGCTGCAGTCTTTCCCTTGGACTGAGAGCTGGCATTCGCACCGGCAGGTTAAGGCTCGTCAGTCACCCTGCCGGGCTGCTCTGCTGCCCAAGCGGCCTGCGCGGCCGGGCCTGGGGGCCTGGGGCGCTGCGGTCGCCGGCCCTGCCCTTCTGTCCCCTGGCTGCTTTCCTCCTCTGTGAGGGAGGCGCTTCTCAATAGCTCCCTTCCGACTCCCTCGCTCTCCGCTCCGGCCCTCAGCGCTCAGAGCGAGCGCGCTTCCTGGATTTCACCGTTTCCGCACGTGTGGTCCCAACTGCGACCAGCCTTCCAGGGACTGGCGCTTTACAGGGACAGAACGACAGAATCACAGTTTGCCACTTGTTTAGGAATTAAAGACCTTTTTCCAGGGTAACACACTGAACATCTGATCCTTGTGACAGTTCAGCCTCGAGCAGTGTTGGACCTTCTTGGAGGGACCTCATTATGAAGTCTCAAACACGTCACTTCTCAGACCCTTTTTGGAAATCAGCCACATGAAAGCTCATTTTATTTATGCATTGAATTTTCACCTTTTCCAGCATTTTTTATCTTTCAGAATTTACGTTCCAAAAATAATATCAAACTAAAACCTATTCTAAAATGTTTAATTTGATAGTCCAATCATGGACACACACTGAAAGTAAACAAACTGAATCCATACGATGATAAATTGGAGGCAACAACACCGCTTGGTGAAGCCCTTACCTTTCTCAGCCTTTCTGGGGAGAACTCCAGGCCAACGACGAACAGAGTAAAGAACACACCGACCTCTCCCAAGGTCTCCACCTGCACAACAGACTGCAAACACAATTGGAAAACCACACAATTCAATGTATTTCCCCTCTGAAGTATACTTCATAGAACAATCTTATACTAACATACTCAGTGGGACCACCCCAAAAAAGCACAGTGTTTTTTTTTAAACTAACTCTTTGAATGTCCTCTGTATTTGAGATAACTTGAACTTCCTGATTGTACTGTTTTCCTTTTTCTTGATTAGCTGAAGGACTCTGGGTCTTTTTTCCTAAGAACTAGCTCATGAAGTCACGTGTTTTCAGTTTCAGCAGCTGCCGCTACTCTCTTCATTTCTGCCTGCCTTCACTTTCTCTGGAGGATGGCGCAGCACCGAACCTGAGTGGGGCGTCTGAACCCCGAGGGCCCACTCTCCCGAGGGTCTGCGCACGACTACGTGTACCCACTTTCCCCGGGGTGCCACAGCTGGCCACATCCCACAGGTTTTGAGACACTGTGTTCTTGTGTTCCCTGTTTGTTCTGGTTCTTCATTTGCTGTTTACTTCCTCTGCCATCATGCGATAATAGAGAATGCTTTCCACGCTGTTCTATTTGGTACCACCTACGTTATTTACACTGTGGTTTCCAGTGCAGCCATGAACTGAACGTCTGAAAGTAAAGCACAGGCCTCCACGTGTCCACGCCCGCCCTGACCTGCTGCGCACGGACACTCACGCAGCCCGCCAGCCGCCGACAAGACAGGCCCTGCCCTCTTCTTCACTGCCATCTCCCTCCATTCACTTCAACCTTTCTTACCCATCTCATTTTCACTGAATCTTGCTTACTGTACATTTTTCCTGACTCCATCTACAAACCTGTATCTTTTTTTTTTTTTAAGATTTTATTTATTTATTTGAGAGAGAGAGAATGAGAGAGAGAGAGCACATGAGAGGGGGGAGGGTCAGAGGGAGAAGCAGACTCCCTGCCAAGCAGGGAGCCCGATGCGGGACTCGATCCAGGGACTCCAGGATCATGACCTGAGCCGAAGGCAGTCGCTTAACCAACTGAGCCACCCAGGCGCCCAAACCTGTATCTTTCAACAGGGAAGTTTATTCCACTTCTACTCACTGTGACAACGCATTTCTGCTCTTACTCCTTTGTCTCCTGGCTTTTACGTTTCCTCACTGCCTTTACTTCTCCTCCCTTTTTAAAACGAAGCTGTAACCTATGACTTCAAAGTAACATGCTTAAACCTGTTCTTCTCAACTTAATGAACACAAGCCTATCAACTTCCTACTAGGAAAAGATAAATATTTGGCACCATCACACTTCCTCCGTGAACCACCTCCCACTTCTGGCTGGTGTGCCGTAGGGTTTTCACCTTGGTCTACCGTAATTACATTATTTTCCAAGGTATAGCAGGTTTGTTAGGAATTGTAATATTTGTAGCTTCCAATTGTATTTATTACCTTACTCAGCCTTTACTTATTATTATTCAGCCTTCTTTTTTTTTTTTTAAAGATCTTATTTATTTATTTGACAGAGAGACAGATAGCGAGAGAGGGAACACAAGCAAGGGGAGTGGGAGAGGGAGAAGCAGCCTTCCCGCTGAGCAGGGAGCCCGATGTGGGGCTCGATCCCAGGACCCTGGGATCATGACCTGAGCCGAAGGCAGACACTTAACGACTGAGCCACCCAGGCGCCCCTATTCAGCCTTAATTTTTTTTTTTTTTTAAGATTTTATTTATTTATTTGACAGAGAGAGAGACAGTGAGAGAGGGAACACAAGCAGGGGGAGTGGGAGAGGGAGAAGCAGGCTTCCCGCCGAGCAGGGAGCCCGATGTGGGGCTCGATCCCAGGACCCTGGAATCATGACCTGAGCCAAAGGCAGACGCTTAACGACTGAGCCACCCAGGCGCCCCCAGCCTTAATTCTTACAAGCAGCCTTGCTGTGAATAAAAAAATAAAAGAGGAAAATACATTTGTATTTGCTATCATTTGTAAATACTCTGGAAAGGGAGGGATGGAACAAGGGCAAGAAGAGATTTTTCATCTACAACTTAAAAATTATTTTTTTTTACCCACGCCATTTTGTTCTCAATCACATGGAGATTATCTATTCAGAAAATTGCATTAAAACCATTCTTCCCAGGGTGCCTGGGTGGCTCAGTTGGTTAAGAGACTGCCTTCGGCTCAGGTCATGATCCTGGAGTCCCTGGATCGAGTCCCGCATCGGGCTCCCTGCTCAGCAGGGAGCCTGCTTCTGCCTCTGACCCTCCCCCCTCTCATGTGCTCTCTCTCTCTCATTCTCTCTGTCTCAAATAAATAAATTAAAAAAATCTTTAAAAAAAAAAAACCAAACCATTCTTCCCAGGGGCGCCTCGGTGGCTCGGTCGGTTGAGTGTCCAACTCTTGGTTTTGGCTCAGGTCATGATCTCAGGCTTAGGTCATGATCTCAGAGATCAGGCTCTGCGCTCAGTGAGGAGTCAGCTTCTCTCCCTCTGCGGTGCCCTCTCTCTCTAATAAATAAATCTTTAAAAAAAAACAAAAACAAAAACCATTCTTCCCAGAGGTCACCCTGCCAAGTTGAGCCCAGCCCACAAGAGCACCTGCCATGAAGGTCCTGGGCTTTGAGCCCGAGCACAACCTTCCCCACCCCCTAAGCCAATCAGACCCGCTGTTAAGATTGCTTCTCTAGGATAAGAACTTTTTTCACACCTTCTTCTGTGACCCGGTCTGGAGAAGCTGCAGCCGTCCTTCTGCCTGGCAAGGCGTCTCAGTTAGCTGTATGGGCGAGGCTGCAAGCGGAGTGCCCACACCTCTCCGTGTCTGCCTACCCCTCTTCTACCCAGCTAGAAAGGCCAGGGACAGTCTGAGGACTCTGCTGCTTGTTTCTCACCGCTCTGTACTACTTCTGTGTGGGACTCATGATGCTCATTCTTGGCATTCTCTTTTCATTTTGTCTGAATTGTGCGTATTTAGACAACACATTTTGGAGCCCACAAAAGCTTGGGAACCCTTCCTTACTGCCAAAAAGTGCCATCGACACAGGACGAAGCTCACTTCAATCTGTCCAGCAAACAGCCTCTAGTAACAGCAGCCTCAGCACTGTCTCCTGGGGTTTTCACAATACCCCACATTTAGGCTTCATAATTCCTCACTACTTTACCAGCTTTAAAATATGTTACAAATTTTTAGATTATACATTGAATCCAGCATTTTGAGTTGCTTTCAGTGTCTGAATAATATAGTTCATCCTATTACTGGAAAAAGAATTTCTAAAACTAATAAAATTTAAAGACATGAACAGGATTTTTTCTCTAGTCAAGTCATCCATTCACTAATGAACAAAATTACTTCCTTATGGTTTAGAAATTTCTTATGAAACTTCATAGGGCATCTTCTTTGATATGGTTTGTAAGAAACTTACCTTAATTCAAGTTCAAACTTCAAAACTCTTTAGTCTTGGTGTTTCTTTAGTATTCTGTTAAACAGATACTAGAACAGTTCAATTTCGCTCTTACCTTAATACTGTTTAGTCCTGAAGGCCCCAGAAGTACTCCACAGATGATATAACCAAACATCGTAGGCAACCCTATTGTTGTGCACAGCCAGCCACAAGGTAAAGACAGCATTCCTATGGTAACAATGTCCTGGAGCAGAATAAACAAAAAAGAGACACAAACACTCAAGATAATAGTTGGCAAGACAAGGAGACAGGGCTGGTTAGCAGAGAAAGCAGATGTTCTACAGCCCCGGCCCCTCCCAGTTTCCATTCTGGTCATAATGAAGGCAGGCAGTACCGGGACTGATCTTCCTGGTTTGAGTTTCTCGGCACAGGAGTCAGCCGCGCCCAGCACTCCTTCCTCCCAGCCTGTGCTGCCATCCTCTTTAAGAAAAGCACAAATTTCGGCTTCCAGGACTAGGCTAGAGACCTGACAGTGTGTCTCGACCCCGCTAGCCTTCCCTGAGCAGGCTGCCCGGGTCACTCCTGTACCTGCTGCCCACTCTGGTCCCAACCCAGGCCGTGATCTCCACCCATAACACTGTCAACTACAAATCTTTACTAGACTGGCTTCCTCAGAGGGCACACATGTGCGTCTAGCTCAGTCTGGAACACCAGTCACCTCTGGAGGAGCCGCGTCTCATCCCGCACCCACGGCTACACAGAGCCACACGCGACACCTGAGCCAAAGCCTCTCTGCTTCATCCGATGTTCCATTTCAGTGACAGAGCCTGAGCCTGTCAGAGTAGCTCCCGACTTCAAAAAGACTTCCAAATTCTCACAAGCAAAATTAATACTAATTTTAAATATTAAAATGCCTTATTCCCGGGACGCCTGGGTGGCTCAGTTGGTTAAGCGTCTGCCTTCGGCTCAGGTCATGATCCCAGGGTCCTGGGATCGAGCCTCACATCGGGCTCTCTGCTCAGCGGGAAGCCTGCTTCTCCCTCTGCCTCTGTCTCTCATGAATAAATAAATAAAATTTTTTTAAAAATGCCTTATTCCCTTATTCTTTTGGGAAAAAATTAAAGATCAGGAGAAAATGTTTCAAGTCACAGAACAGTGGTAGAATCTCTGTTAGGAGGAAGGTCGCGCACCCTATTATGATGCTCAGGAAGTAAAGCTCAATCTCACTTGACATGTATACAAGGGAATGGGAAAGAGGGAGTGGGGATTTTGAGAGCTGAGCAGACAGACAGACCACCTTTAGGAAGTGGTGATCTGCGCGTGGAATCGTGGCATCTCGAGGCTTGGTCAAGATGTATCGGTTGTTCTGGGAATCGATGAGCATGCTAAGACCCAAATCATCTTCCACTTCCCGCTTCGTAAGGTTTTGCTTGGAATTGGCCTCTTCTTCTTCTACTCTGAGAACTGCCTCAAAATTGACCCCTTTCACCTGTAGGAAGAACCAATATTGTGTAATTAAAAACAAGGAGACGTTCTCAAGTTCAATTTTTAGAGCATAATTCTATAGAGAAGTGACAGGAATGTTTCTAGTATTCTGTCATATGAGATAAAAGATCGATAAATGCTCATTAACATCAATTAGGAAAATTGTTTCAAATAAAAAAGTGATTTAAGGGTGGAAGTGTTTAGGGTTTCTATTATTTCCAAACACCTGCTCTACTTGACTCAGGGTACAACCTGTAACAAGAAATACATATTTGGTCTTCACCCCCCTTCCTGGCTGACAGCTCCCACAACCCGTGTAATTTCCTATGTGTAAGGAGCACCTTATGAGCCCTTTGCAACTTCACCTGAGTTCACAGCAGTGAGGGGATTTTTAGAAAGCCACTGGCTACCCACGGGACGGGGCTGGCCACCCAAGGAACCGACCATGTGACCTCCAGGAGGAGGGGGGCTAGAGGCTGAGTTCATCACCAGCCTACACAAGGCAGCTTCCATTAAACCCTTGAAGTATGGGGTTCGGAGAGCTTCCAGGTTGCTCAGCACATGGAGGTGTTCAGCTGGGAGGGAAGGAAACAGGCCCGAGAGCAGGGATGCTGCGGCCACACGCTTTCACCCCTCTTCCAGCTGGCTGTTTCTGAGCTGTATCCGTCACAATGTCCTGGTAACCTAGCAAATAAACTATCTCCTTGTGTTCTGAGAGCCCGAGGAGGGGGGTGTGGGATCCTCCAAGGTGAAAACTTGGAACCCGTGACTGGCATCTGAAATGGAGGGCCGTGCTGGGCTGCGCCCTTATCTGCAGGGTCCACACTGACCCACGGTGCCGGGAGCAGAAGTGAACTCCAGGATTATGTGGCAGGGAAAGCCCGATGGCCTGACACAGAAGTGCTCGGTGAGCAGTGCATAAAGTGTCTTCAAAAAGACACTCATGCGTCCTCCTCCCCTGCCAGGGTCCACGACGTCAAGAGAGCAGCCTGCTTGGCGCTCATCCGCCCCGAGCTGTGTTCCCATTTGCTTTTATTACCGCATGCTTTTCTGAGTTCTTTTTAGGACTCACTATCAGTTTTTGGCATTGATCTCATTTTCCCCAGAGAATCCTGAACATGTCACAGCAAGTGAGAGGTCTGAAAGCCTGCCAAGGATATGATTCCTATAAGGACTTTGTGGCTCCCCTGGGTAGACCAGCACTGAAACCCACCTGTCCCAGGGCAAGCTTTCTTGAGACCAGAGTCCCAGTCCCCCTGAAGGCAAAAGTGGGACAGAGACGAGCCACCGGTGGGGCAGTGACAAAAACATACGGCAAAGTAAAGGGCATCTAGTGTACCTTGGCATAACCAAACCAGAGCACTTTCTGAGACACAGGTGTTTTGGTTCTGTCTTCATTTTCAATCCACACTAGAAACAGACATGCCAACAAATTCAGTGACACATCCTCTCTGCAAGCAGCCCGAGTAAAGAGGAAATTGTCCTGGAATGCTACTTACTGATTTATTGTCATCAAAAGCATGTTCTTCTATTTCTTCCTCTAGACGATCGGCTGCCTTTCTCACATCTTCAAGAATTTCATCAAGTATGGATAAACTTTTGTTTTGATGTTGCATATTTTTGAGAGCTTCAACTTGATGTTTTTCTGCTGCCAGAAGTTCCACATATTCTGTCTCTTCCTGTTCATTGGTGAGAAATGAAATGTGGGGTTTATTAAGAAATGGGCCAGGCTAGGACTTCCTTCAGGTGCCTGGTCTGGCCACACCAACGAACATGCTCTCGTTGTCAAATATGTTCATAATCATGTAAATCTGGCTCGGGTCAACGACAGAAGGTCAAGTATCCTAGATCACTCAAGCATAATGGAGCTTAGCAAAATGTTTAGGGAAAGCTATTTGTATGTACACCTCAACAAACGTGATATACGACTGTCAGTAAATTCTGACGGTCACCTATTCATACAAAACCACTCACTGAACAGATTATAGTCCAGACATCATGCCTACTACATATGGATGTTCAGCTGTACTCTAAAAACACCTGTGATACTTGATCATTGAGCTAAAAATTTCTAAGCAGGATACACAAAAATTCCAAGTTACAAAGGAGAAATTGTTCCAGAAGAAACTGACAGCATTACTTGGGAAACTGATGGATGGTACCAACAATACAGGTATTTTAGACAATCATATTTAAGCTCAAGCTATCAATCAGATCAGCATCCTTACTATTAAGATACGTAGTCATACTTTAAAGGGGTGGGGCACAGCTGGAACAGGGAAGCAGCAGGACAGTGCCAAGGACAAGCATGGCTGTTTGACAGACCCTAACTCAACATCAACCAACAACTCTAACACACACACACACACACACACACACACACACACACACAGCTACCAATACCTGGACTGTCTCAGATGTGGGGCACAAACCATGTGTAGAAGGCATGTGTAGTTGGGTCAATATGGCTCAAACTCATGTTAGTTCTCTATTTTATAGTAAAACCACTCAAATCAATACCACTACGTGCCTATCTTTAAAACCAAGGAGTTTTAATGTCTCAGCTGTCCAAAGGATCTGGTAAGGCAGTAACATCTGTTCAGATGAGAGCATCAAGGTCTATTTCCAACATACAATCACACACACTAAACAGACATGCTACTGAATCAAGGTGGCCGAAAACCCTGACTCAGCCATCTACTCCATACCGTGTTTCTACCAAATACATCATACTTTGGTAAAGAAAGTTTAATAAGTCTGTACCCTCTCTACTTTTTAAACTGTGTGATAATACCATAACCTTTCTAAGAAGATGAAATATTTCATATACCAACGGCCCCTGACTTAACGATGGCTGGACTTAAAACTTTTTGACTTCACGATGGTGTGAAAGTGATACACACTCAGCAGAAACAACACTTGGAATTTTGAAGTGATCTTTTCCTGGGCTAGCCATAGGCAAAGAGGTCCTCTCGTGATGCTGGGCAGTGGCATGGGACCACAGCTCCCAACCAGCCAGCGATCACATGGTAAACAATGGACGCAATGACAAGCATTCTGTTTTCACTTTCAGTACAGAATTCAATACATTACATGAGATATTCAGCGCTTTATTATAAAATAGGCTTCATGTTATATAATATTGCCCAACGGTGGGCTAACGTAAGTGTCCTAAGCACGTTTAAGGTAAACCAGGTTAAGCTATGGTGTTGGGCAGGTTAGGTACATTAAATGTGTTTCTGACTTGCTGTACTTTCAACTTACTGGGACAAAATCCCATCATAAGTCAAGGAAGATCAGTATTTAAAGTGCCTGGCACAGGGGCACCTGGGTGGCTCAGTCGTTAAGCGTCTGCCTTCGGCTCAGGTCATGATCCCAGGGTCCTGGGATCGAGCCCCGTGTCGGGCTTCCTGCTCCGCGGGAGGCCTGCTTCTCCCTCTCTCACTCCCTTGCTTGTGTTCCCTCTCTCGCTGTGTCTCTCTCTGTCAAATAAATAAAATCTTTAAAAAAAAAATTAAATGCCTGGCAAATAATAAATGGCATAAATGATGGCTTAAAAAAAATCATATAAATATCACATCTGATACAGTAATAGTTTCATCTCACCATTTTAAAAATACACTTCATCAAAATCCTTATTTCAAATGTATATATTTAAAACTAATTTTAGCATTTTTATTTTCAGTGGATGCACATTAAAGGCAGCCAACCTTCACACTAAGAATTGTTGTCAGAAACTCAAAACGTTGATTGCGGTTACAAATATATTTACTTCCCCGTCAGTTTACTGGGATAACTTGAGTCACTATTTTACTTACCTGGGGATTTCCACAACCGAGAAAAGCATTAGAACAAGCCCTAGAAGCCATAAACTGGAGCTATGCCACGATGTCATGCACAAGGAAGGGACACTCTCTGTACGTGTTTTGCTGTGAACAGGTGCCTGGCGGTCCACAGCTGCTTCAGCACAGCGCCCACCGCCCTCTCCCCGGACTCCGTGGCCCTGCTCTCTGGCTCAGAGCGGGCTGGACTCACCTTTATCGCAGCCTCTCTCAGGGCCTCCAGACGCTGCCTACTGCTTTCCTTCATGTTCACAACATCTCTGTAGTCTCCCTGCAGGGCTCTCTGGAGGCCATAGATCGCCTGGAACACTGAGTTTTCACTTTCATTCAGCTCTTTTTGGAAAATTTCAAATGTGTGCACCTGAAATAGTTTCTCTTCATCTGACAGGCTAACGTCTTTTTCTACTGCTCTGATTGCACTTTTCAGTTTGTTAAGAACCACAGTCTTTTGGCGAAGCAGCCCAGAGAGCTTTCTGCAACTATCGAGGACCCACTGCTTCCTCTGAGTGATGGCTGCCCCTCTGCCTCGGTGTAACTTTATGGCATGTTTTGCTACCTCTTCATGTTCCGCAGCATCGGCTATCAAACGAAGCAGTGGAAGCAACATCCAGAAGTAATTTTTTTCCAATACCTTCATGATCCAATTTTAGAGGACAGGGCAACGCTGTCCAAAGGCTTCTGCTAAGGTGAGCTTGCATTTTAGATACACATTTTCAGCTGAAAAAGAGATTTACTGTCACATATAGCTGAACAATGATTCATTACTATTGAGATCAGACTTAAAAGTATTAAATAATTACATCCAGAAAACTATTACTTTTTTGAAGATGTTATTTTTCCTAGATAAACATTAATATCTGAGCTCTTATACCTGGATTTAAATAAAATACTGAATATTAAAGTATAGGGCCTGGTAAAGAATTGAGACTAAAGGTTACATCGAATTTAAGGGCAATTTTTTTTAAAGAAAACTTAGCCTCATATACCTATTAAATCTACTGTGTGCAAAAGACAAAAACCATTCAACTTAAAGGCCAGAAAATACCATCGACTTCTGCTATCTCAGATCAGTGACTCACCTGGAGGAAACACACTCCACATCATTTCTAAATGAAACCGTTTGAGCTATTATTAGCTTACATATTGTTTTCTTTCCAAAATCATTAGGCATTTTGCAAAATTTCCAAAGTCACAGATGTCAAACACAGAAAAAGAAAATCACAAAACACAATCACACCTGGATCGATAGGGCTTTATTAAATGTTCAAACATTTTCTATCACCCAAATTTAGGCTCCTTCTCTCCCTCTCCTTAGGAAGCGCCCAGACACTGTGTGGGAATTTATCCTGGCAAGTGAAGCACAGACAGGACCCTGACCATGACGGGCCGAAGGTTTCATTGAAGGTTGTGCTTCAGGCAGCAGTGTGTGCTGCAGCTGCGGAGACCTGATCACACCAGGTGGGCAGGGCTGTGTCCTCCAGAGGAGTGATCAAGGAACAGGTACAAGCTGTGTCAGCAAGGTCACCAAGAAGGAACCACCTCAGAGGTAGAAAAACGGAGAACAAAGAAGGAGAAGTAACAAACAAAAGACAGGCCAAGCAAGCTATGCCCTGAAAAATAACCACTGAACCTGACAACTAGATCACTGGGCACAAGTACTTATGTCAAAAAAGAAAACAAAACAAATCTGCCATTTGCACAAGACTTGCAGTTTAAAGAAAACAAAATATTACTACAAACGAATCATCAGTAGCAGCATCCCATGGATTACCACATCAAATGTACCAGTTATCTCCCCTTCCTGAGGACCTGTTTACTCAAACACGTATCTGTACCTCAGTTTCACTAGTAATCCCAATTCTCACAAGTTTAAGCTGGTTTCCCAGGCAAAACAGGTCAGATGCAGCAAAAACAAGACTGTGACATTTCTAGAGATAAAATTCTGACCAGACTAAGAAATGACAGCCAAGAGAAAGTGGAGACAAAGCAGAGCTTCTGAAAAAACAGCACAAGAACTCTGCAAAGACTTGCCACCCGGGGGTCTGGTGAGGGCTGAACCGAAAATACCACTACTGAAGGACAGGAGGGATACCTACCAATCAAAACTCACCAGGAAAAAATTATATTCTGACTCAATATTCTGGTTAGAAAGTCAGGAAACTGCTCAATTTCAATACATTTCTGAATCCTTCAGCTCCTGATGTCACACAGAGAATTCACGTACCTACAATAGTTCACTTTTTTCCCAACAAGGTAGGATACATGAGAACATTCTGTCTAAATTACCCAACTTTATGTTACAGTTTTAATGTAACTTTAAGTAAATGTTACCACCTTAAAAATAAATAAATGATTTTTTAAAAAAAGATTTTATTTATTTATTTGACAGAGAGAGACACAGCGAGAGAGGGAACACAAGCAGGGGAAGGGGAGAGGGAGAAGCAGGCTTCCCACTGAGCAGGGAGCCCGATGCAGGGCTCGATCCCAGGGCCCCGGGATCATGACCCGAGCCGGAAGGCAGATGCTTAACGACTGAGCCACCCAGGCACCCAAAAATAAATAAATGATTACCTAATCATAGTAATGCCTAGCAACATAGTTAATCTGTCATTTTAATGACACATTTTATTGCTAAGCTTCTATTGTTCCAGGGGACAGAACAAATTCAATCACTACTTCAGAAGTGCATGCTTTTTTAGTATTTTTCAGAACCAAGATAGAAATTTCTGAAGCTTTGTCAATGTTTCCCATTTTCCCTAAAAGATCTCAAAAAGTGATTCTTTTATGGATTTCAAACTTCAGACAAATAACCTGCCACACAGTTTGTGAATAACACGCCTCCATTCATCTCTGGTTCCTTCCCCAAACAAGTTCCTGAAATTAAATACTTAAAACTCTACCCCACGACACATGAGGGACTATTAATTTTTATGAAAAATCATTGAGAATTTAGTTGTGGTCATATAATATTTCCACCCAAACAAGTTTATATCATGAACATGAAACTGAAATTATTTATAGAGTCTGAAAATATGAATCACTCCTTCTTCATAAATTCAATTCCATCTTACCTTCAAACTTGGCTACCAAATCCTATGGACTACTAAATTGTAGCATGCTTTTTCTTGAGTAAATAATAAACATTTTTAGCTCCAGTGTTTTGTTATTATTACCTTCAATTATAAAAAACACACTTTGGATTTACTGTGTTTTTATAATGAATTCCTAGAATTTCTATATCTTTTTTTTTAAGATTGTATTTATTTGAGAGAGAAAGATAGAGAGCGTGCACATGCACATGAGCAGAGGGAGAGGCAGGCTCTCTGCTGAGCAGGGAGCCTGATGTGGGACTTGATACCATGACCCTGAGATCATGACCTGAGCCAAAGGCAGATGCTTCACCAACTCAGGCACCCAGGCACCTCCAGAATTTCTGTATCTTGATTCACTGATCCAACCTCAGTGGATCTCAAGGGTGCATGAGGACAGCCTATCACACAGGGCCCATGACTCCTTTTACACAGTACTGTGGAATGACAAACCGTGGAGGGGGAGAGCAGATAGGGGCTCTCAGGGGTCAGGGAAGGGGGAGGAGGTACTCTATGGATGGAAATGGTCTGTGTCTTGACAGCGCCGGTGGCCCCAGGAATCCACACATGACAGAATCGCACCGATCTGAACACACACACACACACACACACACACACACGTGCAATGGGTGGACTGGATTGATGCAGTCTTCTGCTTATACCATATGTTTTGTCAGGAGTTATCACTGGGGAAATCTGGGTGAAGAATCTGTGGGATTTCTCTGTATTAGTTCTTATAACTATATATGAGTCTGTAATTATCTCAAAAGAAAGTTTTAAAAATTTGGGGCGCCTGGGTGGCTCAGTTGGTTAAGCGACTGCCTTCGGCTCAGGTCATGATTCTGGAGTCCCGGGATCGAGTCCCGCATCGGGCTCCCTGCTCGGCGGGGAGTCTGCTTCTCCCTCTCCCACTCCCCGTTTGTGTTCCCTCTCTCGCTGTGTCTTTCTCTGTCAAATAAATAAATAAAATCTTTAAAAAAAAAAAAAAAAAGAAAGTTTTAAAAATTCAATATTAAGGCTTACTGTTTCCCGCTAAGCCCTTGTTTTGTGTAATGATCACCATTTATGTTGCAGAACAAGGAAAACATACCCGACATTTTTTTTATATTTTATATTATTTTTTTTTTTTTAAAGATTTATTTATTTATTTGAGAGAGCAAGAATGAGAGAGAGTACATGAGAGGGGGGAGGGCCAGAGGGAGAAGCAGACTCCCTGCCGAACAGGGAGCCCGATGCGGGACTCTATCCTGGGACTCCAGGATCATGACCTGAGCCGAAGGCAGTTGCTTAACCAACTGAGCCACCCAGGTGCCCTTTTTTTATATTTTAAACCAGGAAATGCCCTAAACCAGAGCCAAAGGTTTTCAAGATGTCTCTGCTACAGTAAAACACAAGGTTACTTTTCATTTAGAGCAACAGCAAAATCAGTACTTTGAACACAACCCACCCCCAAAGGTTTCATTTACACATTTCCAACATTAATTAAAACATATATCCACAGCTTTGCCAAATTTCTAATGGGTGCTGCTTGCTTGATAAATGCAGAACACGATTCGCAAAACTTACCTTAAAATTGATGAGACTACTTGGGGCGCCTGGGTGGCTCAGTTGGTTAAGCAACTGCCTTCGGCTCAGGTCATGATCCTGGAGTCCCGGGATCAAGTCCCGTATCGGGCTCCCTGCTCAGCAGGGAGTCTGCTTCTCCCTCTGACCCTCCCCACTCTCATGCTTTCTCTCTCATTCTCTCTCTCAAATAAATAAATAAAATCTTAAAAAAAAAAAAATTGATGAGACTACTTGATCAAGAACAAAAATATTGGGTGCCTGGGTGGCTCAGTCGTTAGGCGTCTGCCTTCGGCTCAGGTCATGATCCCAGGGTCCTGGGATCGAGTCCCACATCGGGCTCCCTGCTCTGCGGGAAGCCTGCTTCTCCCTCTCCCACGCCCCCTGCTTGTGTTCCTGCTCTCGCTATGTCTCTCTCTGTCAAAAAATAAATAAAATCTTTAAAAAAAAAAAAAAAAGAACAAAAATATTTAATAAATGTCTTAAGTTATTCGGGATAAAAAGGCAAATGGGTTCACCATTAAGCCCACTCAAAAAATCAAAAAACAAAAAAAACTTCCAATATTTTCAGGGGCGCCTGGGTGGTTCAGTCAGGTCCAGTTCAGCCAAAACCAAGAGCATCCAACTCTTGGTTTCAGGTCGGGTCATGATCTCATGGATGGTGGGGTTGAGCCCGGTGTCAAGCTCCACACTCAGCAGGGAGTCTGCTTGAGATTCTCTCTCTCCCTCTGTCCCTCCCCCCACCACACACACGCTCTCTCTCAAATAAATAAATCATTAAAAAAAAAATTTCCAGTACCTTTAATTCACTGTCATATAAAAATCACATTACTCTTATTCTCTCGAAAATCTTTAGTAATTCAGAAATGTTATGTCATTTTTTGGATAGAAAGATCAAAGGCAAAGCACAATAATGTAGTCTAAAACCAGCCTTTTTCAGAGCAAAGTCACCCAAGTTAAAGATTTCTCCCATATGCCTCTAACTCTGAGCTCTATCAGGACTGCAGGGTATGTAAAAGGACTATTTCCTTAGACATCTGGTATGAGACAGAGTCCTCGAGTCCTGGGGTTGCTGAAGTCCTTTCAGGGAATGGGGCTGGGGAGGCAGAGGGGGATGGGAAACAGAAGGAGCAGCAGCTCCTCTATTTTTTTCAATTTTCTATAATGGGCTAAAATTTGAAAACCTCATGGCTCTGCCTCCCAGCCTTCTGCTTATGTGTAGTGACAGGATCCTCCATCATCTCTCTTCCTCTGGACCTTCCAGACCAACTTTCTCCAATTCTCCTGATCAAACTGCTAAAAAGAATCTAGTCCATTCACCTTACTAGGACAGCAACCACTGTCTGTCCAGCAGAGGCCAACCCAGCCAGGCTCCAACACAGCACTTCGGAGGAACCCCAGCCACATCCAGTCAGCTGAACCGAGACCCTAAGTGTGGGACGTACTGACCTGGTACCAAATGCGGTGCCTGGTGCCGTGTGCAGGAGATCCCAGGGCAAGCAGTGTGGGCATGCAGGAATAAAGTTAGCAACCAATACTGGTCATTTAGCTTCTTCTGAAAAAGAAAAACATAAAGATCATTTGTAGGAAATGGTTTAACGTTAGAATTTCTTTGTGATACCAGCAACATTTCCAGATTCAGCACAACACAGTAAACGAACAGGAAACAAAAGCTGCGCTCATGGAAAAGTCTTAGGAAGAAAACTCCCCAACGGAAATAACCTACCTCAATCTAATTTGTGGAGAATTTTAAATATGAACAATTTAAATGACAAAAGTATAATTCTTAAAAGATAAAGCACTTCTAATCTTATAAATACAACTTCCAGATTTATATCTAATTTGTAAAATAAGTAGAGAACGAGTTAATAGAGAGAAAGGAAAGTGAATGAAGGAAAATTCTTACGGACATGAAAAAGCTTTAAAGTACTTACTTAATGTTAACTAAACTACAAAAACCACATACTCTATTAAGTAATCCAACCATTGATATACTATTTTTTAAAAAGTTGATAGTATAAAAAAAGACTTAGAACCAGTAAGACACTCTGATCCAAAGAATGATCAGAAAAATATTTAAATATGAGAAGGCTGAGCTACCTTACCCCTAGATAACTGTATCATCTCACAAGAAGTGAGCATCAGAGCTAACCATGTTCCCTTCCGTTGATGTTTACCCGGGTGCTCTCAGGTAAGATCCGAAGAGGACCGAGGGCAGAGCCTGTAAGAAGGCACCTGTTCTTCCTCTACAGCCAGGAAAGTAGGCACAGGGGTCAAGGGGGAACGGTCAAGAGTCCGCTGGCGGGGAGGAGTCAGCTGAGGCGCGGGGGCCCCTCCCAGCTTCTGTAGCCGGGACGATGAGCTGCTGGCCTCCGAAATCCAGCCCCAGGGGCTCCCCGCCCTTTCCCGGGATTTGTGGACCGGTGGGGACGAACGAGAGGGCCTCCAGAGCCAAGCGGGCAGAACGTGTTCCATCTTCCGTGTGACTCCCACTTACTAGATTAGCTACCCCGCAGGAATCTTAGAGCCGAGCAAGAACGAAGCCTCTGCGTGGGGAAGCTCGGAACTGACCAGAGGTTCCTCTCCGCTGACTCTGGCAGCTTCCACAGTTTTACCAATAAATACAAGGCATGGCGTTGCAGGAGACCGTCCCGACCCAGCCCTGCGGTCCTGGCGTCCAGGACGACCAGGTGGGAGACCACGCAGGAGCAGACAGGGACAGCGGGACTCGGAAGGGAGGGAAGGGGCGCCCCGAGGAGAGAGACCCCGGGCACGCAGACCGGGGGAAGGAGGAACGGGGGAGACCCCCCAGGAGGGAGCCTCGAGGCCCCGCGCCCGAACTGCGAGCAGCGCTCACCTGGACGCGGCCCGGCGGACGTGCGTCCTAGGCCCCGCTCTCCAGCGCTCGGAGTCAAGCAGCCGACAGGGTCGCGCCTTATCGCATCCCTGTCCAGGCGGCAGGCCCGCCCCCGGGGCGGGGACCCGGCCGCGGTCGGGCGCGGGGAGGGTCCCAGCCGTCCGTCACCCTCTCCGGAACGCCGTCGCCGCGGACGCGGCCCAGAGAGAGGTGCGTCCCCCTTAGGGGGCGGGGCCTGCGTTCCCGTCGGCCCTCGGGCGGCGCAGTGCACGTCGGGATTTGTAGGAGAGGGTGGGCTTGGGTCCCGTCGGGCGGCGCAGGGCACGTCGGGTCGGAGTAGGGAGCGACGCCCGCGAGTCTCATTGTCCTTGGGCGGCGCTGTGCACGTCGGAGCCGGGAGGGCGCGCGGGAGGTGAGGTCCCGTGAGCCCCCGGGCCACGCTGTGCACGCTGGGAGCTGGGGGGGCGAGGCCTGGGTGCCGCCCGTCCCCCGGGCGGCCCGGTGCACGCCGGGAGTTGGAGTTCCGCGGGGGCGGACCTGTCGCGGTCCCCCGCTCTCCTTCCCGGGCGGGTGTCCCGGGCGCCGACGCCGAGGAAGAGGACAGCGCGCCGGGCCGGGCGCCTGCGCAGACGGCCGGAGCCGGCGAGAAGCTGGGGTGCGCCGCGGAGAATGGTAGGTGGTCCGCGGTGTCGCCTCCCACCGGGTCCCTCCTGCGCGCCGGGGGCCGAGGGAGCGCCGGGGTCGGGGCGGGGGCCGGGAGCCGGGGAGCGCCGGGGTCGCGCCTCGGGGGCGGGACTGGGGCGGAGGCTGGGGAGCGCGGGGCGCGAAGGTCACGGGAGTGGCGGGGTCGCCGGCCGGCCTCGGGCCCGGAGGGCTCTGCGGGGAGGCGCGCAGGTGGGAGCCTGCCGGGTGTCTGACGAGGGGGAGGCGACTCTGAACAGGGCTGGAGCGGAAACGCGGGCAGCCGGGGGGACGAGGAGGAAAGCCCCTGGTCCAGAGATGAAGCGGGGAAGGTAGTGCTTTGGAGCATTACCGCTAACGCAGAGCGGCCCGCAGGTGGCCTGGGGAGTCCGGAAGGGTAGCGCTGCCCGGGCAGGGCCTTGTCTTCCGTGCGCAGGGAGTAGAGTTTGTCCAGGAGACCATGGCAGCACAGGAGGTTTTTCAGAAGGCGGCGAGGGATGTGGTCCTGTTTGTATTTTGTCGGGAGAATAGGAGTTGGACCGGAGGGTTCAGGGTTGCAGGGAAGAGTAGTTAGAAGCTGTTGTGATAATGTAGGCAGGAGGAGGTGACACTCTTTGGAACCAGAAGGAGGAGTGGAGGGAGGGAGAGGATCTTCACTGAACTATGAAGAACCAGCTTACCAGTTCCCGGCTTGGGCACCTGAGCAGCTGGTGACATTATTGACCAAAAGAGGAAGTCTAGAAGGAAGAGCAGGTTTATGTGGGAAGACAATACGGTCATGCCGAAGAAAGAGACATAGAGGGACAGCCCAGAAGAGGGGCTTCTTAAAATGTAGTGGAAACCGTGGTAGTCGGGGGGGGGGGGGGGTCACCATTTATTCAATAAATTCAGAGGTTTCTCTGCGCAAGGAAGGTAGGGCACTAGGTGCGGGGGTTTGACTGTGAGCAAGACAGATGTGGGTCTGGCGTTCATGGAGCCTCTTTCCTGGCAGATGAGACAGGCACTAATGCACAACTATTTTATTATGGTTGGGGTACAGGCTCAGGAGAGGCACGGGTTCTAGTAATCTGTGGGCTGGGCTGGGTGATGGTCCCCAGGGCTGAGGCGACAGAGCCTTCACCAGAGGAATACAGAGTGTAATGCAGTGTGGGCTGTATCCTGCAGAATGAGAGATGTGGGAGGGGCGGCCAGATAGTTGCAGCACTCCAGGCAGAAGGAACAAAATAGGTGGTTGGAGATGACAGGTTCCAGGACCCGGAAGATCCGCCCGGCTGGAGTACAGAGAGCCAGAGAAAGGTGATGCGTAGGAGACTGGTGAGGGGACAGGAATCAGGTGTGCAGAGTCTTCTAGGGCACAAGAAGAGAAGGTTCGGTGTTTGTCCTCATGGTTGTGGGGGGCTGGTGGGAGAGTTTCAAACAGGAGGGAGATGGTCCGGGAGGAAGTGTAGGGGGAATAGTGGAGGCTTGAGAGTTAGGGGAGGAGGAGCAGAGAAGGAGACGGAGGAGGGCTGGTCAGAGAAACAAGAAGACCAGGGAGAGTAGGCTTAGAAGCCCAGAGGGAGCACGGGCCTCCGAGCGGCTGCGCTGCCCAGGCTGGAGGAGCCCTCCCCAGCAGGGCGGGCTTTGGGGGGAGGGGCTCCAAGGGCAGGAGCCGAACTTGTGGAAGAGTACCGAGCCATCGCTGCACCCGTTGAAGATCCAAGAGTGTGTAAGGGGACACTTGGATTTAACTCCACCCCAGCCTGCCGTACGCCAAAGCAGAAAATCGGAGAGACAAAGTTTATGTCGTTAATTTGATCAGTATGGTTGCCCCAGCTGCCCCTAACCAAAGATTTTGTTGTATTAAGTGTCTGTGGACGGGCACTGCAACAGTAACTGTTTCTTGGGGCGCCTGGGGGGCTCAGTCAGTAAAGGGTCTGCCTTCAGCTCAGGTCATGATCTCAGGGTCCTGGGATCGAGTCCCGTGTCAGGCTCCCTGCTCAGTGGGGAGCCTGCTTCACCCTCTGCCTGCCACTCCCCCTGCTTGTGTGCTTGTTCTCTCTTTCTGTCAAATAAATAAAAATCTTTTTAAAAAATTATTGTTTTTTTCTTTTTTTCATTTTGTATGTGGGTGATCTTGGTGCCCAGATTATATAGGTGATTTTTTTCAAAGTCACAGTTGAAATGTTTTAGACTTTTCTGTAGAGATTTTATTTGATTTTCTACTGGATTGTCCATATTTTTATTTCAAGAACTGTGTATATTTAAACAAAGTAAAACAACTGAACACTGCCCATCCCCCTCCCCCAAAAAAGCTGCTAAGTTAATTTACTTGATGCAGTAAGCCTTAGTGAGGGCCATGAGCTTGAAGGGTAGGCCCTGGTCCTGCCAAATATGGGCCTTCATTAATTTTGCATGAATTTAGCCCGTCTAAATGGATCCAGAGCTCGCTTCTATCCCCTGTAATTTTTTAGTTTATGAGACATTTTCTTCTAGAAAGCTTTATGCCAGTTCCTTTTTCTACGGATTGCAACTTGAGTCTCTTAGTTCCTTTTGGACGTGAAGCACACATAGTCTTTATACTTAGCCAGTGAGCATTGTTTCAGTCAGGGCTACTTTCTGGAGAAACCTGTAAGGTGTAACATCACATTGGTGCAATTTGACTGAGAATCCCTTTCCTGTTCATTCTGGTCACAGACTTTTATGGGCTAAGCTTAGACGCTTGGCTGCTCCTACACACCCAGAGCCTGCACCCGTGACCCGCGGCACTTGGGATAGACGGAGGAGGGACGGACTTGTGCTCTCTGCACGTCCACCCACTTGGTAACTTACATAGCAACAGTTCAAGCCACTTTGCCTGACTTGGTCCATACACTCCTGTATCTCTTTTTCTAGAGTTTTCGGAGTATTCTTCTTTACACTGTTGATACAACTATTTTGTCATGTATTAGGAGAAGCTTCAAGAGGTGATTATCAGGAAAAGTACCTCAAGACCAGACATCAGATCTTCCAGGTATCTGCCAACATTTACTTGGCGCGGATCCATCAGCTGTGTGATCCTGGTGAAATACTTCAGTTATCCAACAGTATGCTACTCTGTTAATTAATCTTGGAGGTTCTGAGAATGCTATGTTGAATTTTTTTTGAAGTAGAATCCGCATAACATAAAATTAGCTATTTTAAAGTGTATAATTCAGTGGTGTTGAGGACATCCACAATGTTGTATTATCACCACCTCTGGCGACTTCCAAACCCCTTCATGATCCTCAAGGAAAACCCCATGCCCACTGAGCAGTCACTCCCCATACCCCCCACCCCCCAGGCCCGGGGCAGCCACTGGGCTGCTTCCTGTCTGTGGATTTGCCTATCTGGATATTTCATGTAAATGGAATCATATGACATCTGGCTTTTCGTATCTGACTTCTTTCACTTGGTATAAAGCTTTCAAGCTTCATCCACATCGTAGCATTTTTCAGTACTTTGTTCCTTTTTATGGCTGAATTTCATTGTTTATGTGCACCAAATTTTATTTTGCAACCATGACAGAATTTTAAAATCTAGCACTGATGGCAATTTGCATAATACAGATGTTAGGAGGTATGGAACATCTCTCTCCACTTTAGTTTCTGAGGGAGCCCTTGGCTTTACCCACCCTCCCTCGGGGAGGCCATCACCTTCATAAAAGATGCTGCTGTCCCTTTTGTCAGCTTACTGTCAAAGCATATGGGACCTGTCGTAATTTAGCTAAATTCGATCTTACCAGAAAATACAACCTCAAGCTCTTTGTCTAGTTCTTTTCAGCGGCTCAATTTCAGGAAATAGCGTACAGAATATATATTCTATATATTCCTCTAGAGTCTAGATTAGGATTAGAAACTGCAGCCCACAGGCTCATTGCCCGTGTGTGTAAATAAAGTTTTATTGGTGCACAGCACATCCGTCATTTACACATTGCAGAACTGAGTAGCTGCAACAGAGACCAGCGGCCCCTCATCTACCTTACTGGGCCCTATAACCTAAGTTTCACCTTCCCTTCGCCTCTGAGGAACCAATAGGTAGGCTTCAGTGATCTATGAAAACGCCCACATTTTATGCAAAACCACATGTTTTGCTGGAGAGAGGATCTGTGATTTTCACCGGTTTCCAGAAGGGACCCAAGACCCCAAATGATGAACAGTCCTTGTTCTAAGTTGCCAAAAGGTCAGTGCCCTGTTTATGCTTCATCAGCAGTTCTGAGACTTGCTAGAACCCTGTCCTGTAGGCACTTTAAAAAATTGCTGGAGCCCCAAAGAGCTTTTGTTTATTTGAGTTGTAGCCATCAGGATTTACTGTATTAGACGTTACAATGAAAAGTTTAAAAACATTGGTATATTTAAAAATAACAATAATCAGCTGATTGCATATCTATGTTGCATTTTTGCAAAGATCACAAGTCACGTGGCCTCTGCTGCATTACAGTGAGCATGAGAAAGGCAGATAATGGCTTGGGATTGTTGTGAAGGTGGTTTTGTCTTGGTGGAATCCCTGAGAGGTCTCAGGGCCCTGGGATGCCCAGACCGTACCTGGGGAGCGGTGTATTTGGACTGCACGATGTTATTTTCCTGCTGAATTGTACTCTGCTATTTTGGCATCAGCATGCAGTAAGGGATGCTGTGAGAAGCAGCTTTGGGAGCTTGCTCTGCTGTTCAGGGTCGGCATTGGGGGAGGGGCTGGTCTGCGAAGGGCAGGAAGGGCATGGGGCAGTCGCCCTTTCATGAGTGACCACAGGGGCCACTCCTTTGGGTTTCAGTGCCAGGAGGAGCTGGGCCACCTCTGGGCCACTGGTAGGTTTTTAAATCTTATGAAAACAGATTTTCCTGACCAGTCCTGTTTTCGTCTTTGGTTTGGCAGCTGGGAAGCTCAGAGCCGAATTTTTAGCCTGCGTTCATCTCTTGGATGTGGTGTGTGTGTCTAAGTCTCACCCCTGACTTTCCTGCTTTTTCCCTCCTCAGTCTCTCCATAGGCACGTGTATTCCATTTACATATTTTTGTAAGCTATAATGTACTGTGTGTGGCTTTATAAACTGTCACATCCTTTTTTGAACGAGATTGACTATAAATCCTTTCAAGTGAAACTTTTCCTCTTATTTTGTGAAACGTTTTAGAGCTTTAGCATCTAGTAGATTAGAGTCTGTTGATTTACAGAGGCCAGTGAGTCACTTTCATTTCTGATGTCCTTTTCCAGGTTACCTTAGATAAGTCCAAACCTAACCATCCCATATCTGGAAGTGCGGGGACGCTGTTTTGTTTCCTTACGTACTATATATAGTACAGTTACTTGGCAGTTTTGTTATTTACTTCCTCCCGCAGCCTCTGCCCTATTTTTCCATTTTATCTCTGTCTCGTATACACAGATATTTCTGTTATTCATATTATTACATTTAGTCATAACAGGCTTTTTGTGGCTGCTTTGGAACTTTTGTAAGTAGTGTTTAACACTATTCTTAGTTATCTGTATATGTTTTCATCAGTGTGGCTCTGCTGATTTTAAACAGGGAAAAACTTGAAACATGAATGTTTACAAACTGTGAAGCGCTTCTCCTGTTCATTAGAGCCTGAAATTAACTGAAGCTAAAGAGGACCCTGCAGATGGGCTGTGGTGATACGGTCGCGCCTTGGGTCAAATACCCAGCCTTGCTGCATCACAGGGCTACGTGTGTAGAAGAGGGATTTTCCTGAGACTTAGGGAAAAAATAATGTTGTGTTTTATGCAAATTGAAGCGGGTAGAGATCAAAATGTATTTGGTGTAAAATACTGATTCTCATAATTGTTTGAAGATTACACTTTGCATATTTGTTATTAAATTGCTGTCGTTTCAGTTTTCAGAAGACCGTGCAGTCTTCTCGAGTAATGAAGAACGGGGCGTGTTGTCCCGGGGTTCTGCAGTGAAGCTGACCCAGTGAGAAACAGCGAAGTCTGGCTGGAATACCAGCGGTGGTCATGGGACGCTGAAACAAAGCTCTGGGCCCGTGGTGTCGGCTTTCCTGCTGCTTCTGTGTCCCACGCGTACACGTAGGTCACCTCGGAAGAACACGGTCTCCAGTTTATGGCACTTCCTCACTGTGGCCAAAGGAGTGCCGTCTGCTGTGTAACACAGGATGAGGGGAAACTAGACGTGGCTGCAGGCGACTTCTTACCGAACCCAGACCTTTCCTCAAGGAGCCCATGAGAAGCGCGGTGGACAAGAAGAAGCTGGAGCAGCTGTACGACAGCTACAGAGGTAAGAGGAGGCCGCGGCCGGGGGCAGACGGCAGGCAGCAGGAGTATTCTAGCTCCTGGACGTCTCATGCCCAGTTCACAAGACCCCCAGGAGGCTATTCCTCCTCCTTCTGGGACTCGGCTGCAGCGGACTGGTGACTGAGAGCGGCTGGGCCGGGCTGGGCTGACAGGAGTGGGCTCTGCAGACGCGGCAGTGGTGAGCCGGTCCAGGCAGGGTCTACGGCCCGCGCGCCCACCCGCAGCATCGTCTCCTTCTGGGGGGCGTGCTGTCCCGGCCACACACATGCCCCCGCACTTCTGCGTAAGCTGGAGGATTCTGGCGAGAGGGCAGTTGAAGAAGTGACTCTGACCTGAGGGTGGAAGTCGTCCTTCTGCTAACACAGGGTAGCCACGTGGTGGGCCTGGAGCCGCTGGGCAGTTGAGGGAGCTGGGGGGTGGGCAGCTCTTAGCAAAGAAACGTTTGTGCTATAAGTTGGGGACCATTGTTGTTTTATTAAAATCGGCACTTAGAATGGAGCTTTCCCCATCAAAATATGGTTGTGCTGCAGGAAGAAGTCTCTCTGATGAGTCTGTACCGATTGACTCCCTCGGCAGGCTGTCGGATTTCATATCGCATGTCCAGTCCGTGCTGGAATTGGAGAGGCAACAACTATTCAAAGTTCGTTTATTTTTTCTTTCTAGCACTTTCTAAGGTTAACCTTCAAAAACCTCATTTAAACAAGTATTAACCCAAATAGAAGAACTCCTGGGCTTTAAATTCTTGTTTATTTTCATTTTTTACTTTTGAAAATATCAAGTGTATATTTTAATCTATTTAGGTCTGAAAATAGATTAAAAATTACATTCTTTTTTTTTCTTAATCTTTGGCACAGAAACATACTCTGTGGTAGAAAGAGCAGATTTGTATTTGAAAAATGAACATTGGTTTTCAAAATGAAAAATCATTGTTTTTAATAAGCTTTAATGTGCTTTAAATTTTTTTGGCTAAGTTAATTTTGCCAAAAATTGGAGTGGAGCTAAGTTTGTGAGTCACATGCTATGCAGATTTCTGAAGTGATTCAAATATGTCTAGCGCCTTTAAAAAAAATACTTTGTGAGAGTTACTTTAGTTTAAACAGTATCCTTTTATCATTTAATTTTATTCATGCAATTCTTGTCATTTAAAGTAGACACATTGTGCAATCATCTTGGGTCTAGAAATAGATATATTGTTCAAAGACTGTTAACAAATATAACATTGGTTATTATGTTAATGTATACAAATAAATGAGTACTTCTACACTTTCAAATAGTATTATCGCTTGTGAAATTTATGAGGTGAGGACATTGGGGGCAATTTTGCTCTCCTGAAGATCTGTAACTCTGGGAGCATTGAATAATAGGAAGGCGGGTGAGAAGCAGAAGCCCTTGGGACAGCTGCTCACTCATTATACAGGACAACAGGTTGGGAGGAAGCCTGTGCTTTCATTTGTTTAATTTACGGCATACTTTTTATTTTATTTTATTTTGGTAACGACATGCCTGTAAAAATGTAGCCTATGAATACTTAAGTGACCAAAGTTAAATTTTGTATGATGGAAGAAAAGTTTGTGACACTTAATCTTTATTTGAGCAAAGAAGCTACAAATTTTCTATTCGTACCTTCTAAACCAACAGAATTAACACATACATCATGATGATATATTAGTACACGTGCATTCTGTCGGAAATTACAAGACCTAGTTTGGTGAGGTCTTGCTGAGATGTTTCTAATAGATTTTACTATTTGATTTTCTGATAAATGCTAAGTTCCTTAATTTCATTTCTAAACCAGAAATGGGGAGTGAGGGAGGCCTGAATTTCTAAGCCATTAAATGTGGATTCATGAACTAAATGATTTTGCGACCTAAATGTTGTACGGTAGCATTAAAATTATAGCAAATGAAATCACTTTGAAAAGAAAAACATCAGTTTCTTCATTGTTTTGGCAGGGTTGTGATAAAAACTTATAGTATTGTAAACACTTTACAAATGCAGTATTTTTTTTAATATTTTTAAAATTTTAAAATATTTTTAAAAATTACAGATTTTTAAACATTTTTAAGTGATCTCCACACCCAACTTGGGGCTCAAACTCACGACCCTGACATCAAGAGTTGCACACTCCCCCCACCCCGACTGAGCCAGCCAGGCGCCCTATGATGCAGTTAGGGTTAGGGTTAGGGTTAGGGTTGCCTTTGGACAAACTAGAATTGTATAAAGTTGAATTTTTATTTTACTTTATGGAAATTAATTTTTTTCTTAATGATTAAGTCTTCTCAAAGAAGTTGCGGTGTTCTTTTTTTCTTCCCCTAAACTCCAGTAACCTAGATATTTAAAATAGGGCTTTTTTTTCTGGATAAATTATTATTTGTTGCTGTTTCATATACAGTAGAAAACTGTGGTCCATTGATTGAGGTATCTGAAACATGCTTTCTAGGGCTATGATTCTAACCACCCATTTTAGTGGTACTTTTCAAAATAGCAAAATTTCTTTCTCTCTTGATTTTAACTGTAGACCCACAAGATGAAAATAAAATTGGAATTGACGGGATTCAACAGTTTTGTGATGACTTAAACCTAGATCCTGCCAGCGTCAGCGTTTTGGTTATAGCATGGAAATTCAGGGCAGCGACGCAATGTGAATTTAGCAAAAAGGAATTTGTAGATGGCATGACAGAGCTGGGGTAAGTAAATTGGTCTCAGTTTAAATTTTTTCGAAAAGGAAGATGCTTTCAACATTAATTATTTTTCAACGACCTATAAACATTCATTTCAAATTAATTTATTTTCTGTGTGTATCTTATAAATTTTTTATGCCTCTTCTCTATTAATAATAGCCTTTGGTTTCCTTTTAAACTCCAGTTAAAGTTTTATTTAGTACATTCAGATTAATCCCTTTTGTAATTTACTTTTTTCTTTTTAATTTTTATCCTTCCAGTTTTGAATTCACAGTAAATACCAGGGTGTTTTTGTTTGTCTTCAGCCATTCAATTTATTTCATGATGCTGTATCCTAAATGTATTATTTGTGTTGCTGTGTTAAACATCAATAAAATACCATTTTGGTTTTTTGCTTGTAACACTTCTCTGTTCTACCCACAGGGTTGGGATAAAAGCTTCATTAATAACTTAAGATGTTTCTCACTTGTCAGATAAGTCAGAGAAGTAAATGAAAGCATGTAATGTGAATGTCTTCTGATCGTGAAACTTACTGAGCTATTTCTTAGGGTGGTCTAAATGCCAACTTGCTTGACTTGCTGATACTGTGATATTTCAGTGTTGACAGCTTAAACTAGCTTATTTTTAGCTGCTGAAGGAGCTTAAAAGTCTAAGGTAAACATGTTCTTAAGGCATGGACGTACAGCATCCCAGGGGGAAGAATAGAATGGTTTTTCCACTAAGCCGATGACTCTGTTACATATAACAGTCTTGTGTGTTCAGATGGTGAACTCTGCAAGACCTACCCTGCTGCTGGTGGTCGTATAAAACCAAACAAAAGACATCTCTGCGACAGTGGTGTGACAGCACGTTGCTTCCTGCTCTGTGTGCTCAGGAAAGCCAAGGTGAACTATAGGGAATTCTAGAATGGAAAACACCTATTACAGAATCATCTGCGAGAACCTTCCCCAGATGGGAGGTTTTGGAAATAAGTGCTTCTTAGGGAAACGCTTGCGTTTCTTAGGCATGATCTAGAGATACGTCGTATGGGTAAATTTTAAGAATTCCTGTCTATTACCCTAATAAGTGTTATAATTTAAAACATGTATTTTTAGGATTTTGAGTGTGAATCTTCCCAAAATGTGTTAGGTAAATTCATGCCTCCTTATATGCAATTTAAGATTATAACTCAGTGCTACTTAATGGTGCAGCTCTTCACATCTCACAGGGCAGTTAAAAGGGAAAGCACTTTGTAGATATTAAAGTATTGTATACTAAGTATCATCAGTGTGACAGTAAACTGTATTGTAGAGATAACCTCAGTGCTTTTAGGGATGTAAAAGACTGTCGTAGTCTAAACAGCACTAAGCTTTAAAACATACTTTGGGTTTTGTGTCAGCTCTATTATTTTTCACACTTTTTCCTGGCTATTAACCCCTGACAGTGGTTGGAATACCTACCTGTAACAGTTAATCCTACATTCTTTCTGTAGGGGTTTGTGGATTCGTAAGTGAACTGAATAAACGTCATGGAATTCCTTGACATCTTTGTAAAAACAAGAAATTAGCCATATTGTGGATCTGTTTCTAGACTCTGTTGTAGTTGGTGGGTCTGTTTATCCTTAGCCCTGCAGCACGCAGACTTCATTATTGTAGCATTAGGTAAGTCTTGAAATGAAGTAGTGAAGTCTTCGTACTTTTCATCTGAAGATTGTTCATCAATTTTTATTATTTCAGTGGGGAGAGAAGAGTCTTTTCAGCAGCCGACACTGAAATAACCGGGTGAGCCTGAGAACACATCACCTCGGTCCCTGCGTCAGAGCACTGGCCACAGTTAGAGATGGATGTGGGCTGGATTGCACACCTGTACAAGAAAGTGAAAACTTTAAAGTTCTCGACAAAATGTGGGAGAGTATCTTTATTAAAACCCAGATTAAGGAATAAAAAGCACTAGCTGTAACGGAAAAAATTAATAAGTTGGACTTCATCACAGTTAAGAGCTCTGCTTAACTAAAGAGAGAACAGTGGGAGAAAATACTTGCTCTCTATGTGTATGTTACAATCATGATAAAAATGGTAGAGGATGTGTGATTTACATATAATTCCTAAATAATGGAGCAGGACTAAAGTAATAAATTCAATCCAAAAGAATGTGAGAAAAAAAGAACATAAGGAAAATTAGCTTAACACAGGACAAATAGCAAGCAGTGATAAAATGGAGGATTGAAAGTCAATGTGTCAGCATTTACATAATTACATTAAATGTAACTAAACTAAATATTGGATGGATTTTAGAAAATCAACTCAACTATTTTGTATACTGCTTACAATAGATACGATTAAAACATAAGGGCACAGGGCGCCTGGGTGGCTCAGTCGTTAAGCGTCTGCCTTCGGCTCAGGTCATGGTCCCGGGGTCCTGGGATCGAGTCCCACATCGGGCTCCCTGCTCGGCGGGAAGCCTGCCTCTCCCTCTCCCACTCCCCCTGCTTGTGTTCCTGCTCTCGCTATCTCTCTCTCTGTCAAATAAATAAATAAAATCTTTAAAAAATAAAAAAATAAAACATAAGGGCACAGAACAATTTGAAGGATAAAAGTTGATGTAATTGGCAAACATTTAACCAAAAAAATTTGGTGTGGCTATGTCAATATTAAAACAAGCTTTAAAGGCAAAAAGTAATTCTAGAGATAATGAAGGACATTTCATAATGAGGAAGGGTTTATTTCACATGGAAGGCAATTGATTATTTAAAGCAAAAATAAACACTACAAGAGAAAGATAGAAATTACAATCAAAGTGGGGAATTCTCACACACATCTTAGCAACTGATAGAATGAGCAGGTGGAAAATCAGTAAGGAAATAGGAGATTTGGACAGCACAACAAATGGCCTAATGGACGTACTTAGAACATTGCCTTTGATGTTGAAGAATACATACTCTTTTCAGAAGAAGAGTAGACCATTTATAAATATCGACTATAAATCGCACCATAAAATAAGTTGCAACAAATTTCAAAGGATTGAAATGATACACAGTATATTTTCTGACCACAATACAATTAAGGTAGAACAAAAATAACTTGATAGGTTTTTGAAATATGTGTAGATATTGTATACTCCTGAAAACCCTTGGGAGTAAGAAGTTACAGTGGAAATTAGAAAATATTTTGAATCATGAAGAAAACACTACACATGAAAACTTGCAGGATTCAACTTCTTAAATGCATATTTTAGAAGGAAGAGTTGAAAATCAGTAAGGAGAGCATCCATCTCAAGAAGTAGAAAAAGAGCAGGAAATTAAACTCAAAGAGTGTAGAGGAAAGGAATTTTTTTTTAAAGATTTTATTTATTTATTTGACAAGAGACACAGCGAGAGAGGGAACACAAGCAGGGGGAGTGGGAGAGGGAGAAGCAGGCTTCCCACTGAGCAGAGAGCCCGGTGCGGGGCTCGATCCCAGGACCCTGGGATCATGACCTGAGCCGAAGGCAGATGCTTAACGACTGAGCCACCCAGGCGCCCCAGGAATTATTTTTTTTAAACAGGCAGTAATTTAAGGAAATAGAACTGAAGTTAATAGAAAAAATCCATAACACCAGAAGCTTGCTGTTTGAAAAGATTTACAAAAGTAGTAAGTAACAAATAACCAATATGGAATGAAAAGGGAGACATCACTGTAGATCCTATAGATGTTAAAAGATAAGAATATATTACCACCAACTCTGTGCTAATAAATGTGAAAACCCGGATGCAAGAGAGGAATTCTCTTAAAAATACAATTTACTGAAATGGACACATAAATAGTTCTGTAACTCTTAAATTTGAACCCATAATTTAAAATCTTTTCAAAAAGAAAACAATTGGCCAGGATTGGTGTACCAGCACATCCTACAGGACATTTAATGAAGAGACTGCCACCAACTTTACACAACCTCTTAGAGAATCATACAGGAAGAAACACTTTCTGATTTGTTTTGAGGCCAACACAACCTGGATAACAAAACCTAGAAAGGACATTTCAGTAAATGTGCTGCTGAAGCAAGCACAAAAGGATATTTTGAGAATGGAAAATTATTGGCCACTTTCAGTCGTGAGATTCCAAAGATGCATAAGATGCAAAAATTTTAGACAAATTATCAACAAACTAAATCCAGCCCCCAAGACAAATCAACGAAAAAATCAGGATAATTTATCATGACAAAGTTTGTTATAGCCCAGGATTGTGAGATTTGTTTATAATAAGTCAATCAGTGTAATTTATTAACAACAGAAAAGGGGGGATTATCTCAAACCCATAAAATGGGTTTGATGAAACTCAACTTCATTCATAATTTTTTGAAAGAGAATTTACCACAAACCAGGAATACAAGGGATAGTCCTTAAGCTGACCACCCCCCCCCACCTTTCCTGCCAAATCCTACAGGATATATGCTTAATTGGAACATGAATGCCTACTTTTATTCAGCATTGAACAGGAGGTGTTACCTGGTCTGATCCACAGGTAAGATACTGGAATCAATAAGTGAGGTCAGCCAGACTGCAGGACTGAAGATCAGCAAACAAGAATCAATCTTATTACAGAATACTGAATGCAACAATACAACAAAGCAAAATTAATTTTAAAAATACGCCATTTTCAGTAGCATGAAAAATACAAAACACCTAGGATAAATCTAAAGTTGTGTGCTACCTCCATAGAGTAAATAACTCATTGAGAGGCAGGAAACCTGAATAAATAGAGACATAAACCTCATTCATAGATTGGAACAGTCAGTATTTTATCCCTAACTTTGTCTATGAACTTGGTGTGATATCAATCAAAACCCCAATAAGTAGTAGTTTTATATGTGTAATTTGACAAATGGAGTTAAAATGTATATGCAAATTCAGTCAAGAATAGTCAACAGCTTTTAACAAGGTGGGAAGATTTGCTCTCCCAGCTAATTAGGACTTTTCAAGCTGCAGTAATTAAGACTACATGGCACCACTACAGAGATAAATAGACCAGTGGGACAGAATGGGGAGCAAGAAACAAATGCACGGGGCGCCTGGGTGGCTCAGTTGGTTGGGCGACTGCCTTCGGCTCAGGTCATGATCCTGGAGTCCCTGGATCGAGTCCCGCATCGGGCTCCCTGCTCGGCGGGGAGTCTGCTTCTCCCTCTGACCCTCCCCCCTCTCATGTGCTCTCTCTCTCATTCTCTCAAATAAATAAATAAAATCTTTAAAAAAAAAAAAAAGAAAAACAAATGCACGTACACGTGTACATTTTGACTTCTGGCCAGTGCAGCACTTCAGAGAAGTGAGGAAAGGACATCTTCTCAATAAATGGTTCTGTGAGCATTGGCTAGTCACAAACTTACCTTGATCCCTACCTTACACCATACATATAAAAACAGTTCCCAGTGCATTGTAGATGTCCGTGTGAAAGCCTAAAGGCAAGAGCTGGAAGCCTCTGGGAAAATCACGCAGGAGGGTATCTTTATGACCATGCAGTAGGGAAAATTTGAACACAAGCAAACACTGGGAAGAAGACTGAGAGAATATTAAACTAAAATAAGAACTGATCATCAAGAAACACCCCCAAGGGAGTGAAAAGGCAGTCCACATTCTGGGTGAGAGTACTTTAAAACTGCTTAGCTGACAAAGGCTTGTGTCCTTCATATGTAAAGAAAGCCTGAAAACAATAAGAAAAAGCTACCTAGTTGAAACCGGACAGGAGACTTGAACAGGCACTTCACAAAAGAGAATTTCCAAATAGCCAGTCAAAATACAAGAAGTTCAGTCTACTTCACTGGGGAAGTACAGGTTAGAGCTACAGTGAACTGTCTCTGTGAAATGGCTAAGGTAAGACAGTGAAAATGGGAGCGAAAAGAACCCTGCTCTCCTGCTGGGGGTGGTGTGAAGCAGACAGTCTCTTTGGAAGACAGTTTGATATCACATCACTGAAGGTTCGTGGACCCTGTGACCCAGCCGGCCCACTCGGGCTTGCACCTACCTAGCACATTTACGTGTGTGCCAGGAGACATGTACGGGGACCTTTTTTTTTTTAAATTTTATTTATTTATTTGACAGCGAGAGACACAGCGAGAGAGGGAACACAAGCAGGGGGAGTGGGAGAGGGAGAAGCAGGCTTCCCACTGAGCAGGGAGCCCGATGCGGGGCTCGATCCCAGGACCCTGGGATCATGACCTGAGACGAAGGCGGTCGCTTAACCGACTGAGCCACCCAGGCGCCCCAGGGAAAGAGAGTCTTAAGCAGACTCTGTGCTGAGCAGAGCCCTATTCATTTTAAAGCCTGTACATTTTATTTATTTTTTTTAAGATTTTTTATTTATTTATTTGACAGAGAGAGACTCAGTGAGAGAGGGAACACAAGCAGGGGGAGTGGGAGAGGGAGAAGCAGGCTCCCCACTGAGCAGGGAGCCCGATGCGGGGCTCGATCCCAGGACCCCGGGATCATGACCTGAGCCGAAGGCAGACGCTTAACGACTGAGCCACCCAGGCACCCCTGTACGGGAACCTTTTGAACAACCTTCTTTGTTACCAGAAAACAGAAACAGCCAGAATAGTTACCATCGGTGGGATATATAAGTTAGGAAGTATGAACACAGGGGAATGCTCCTTGACACAGAAAATGACTCCACTGAGTCAGCATAGTGAACCTCACAGACTCGACACAGAAATAACATCATGAGTTCCCATGAAGAAAGTTACGAGTTGAGGTAGCCGACTCTCAGGGAGTGCTCGTTCGGGGGTGATGCAGGCACACAGGAGGGCCCGTGGTGGCCCCATAGAGGGAAGGCCAGTGGTGGGGAAGGCGCTGCCCCCGACCACCCTCGGTGTGGGTCCCTGGAGCTGTAGGGCTGTGCCTCCTGGGCTTGTGGCCGCTGATGCATGGTGTTCTGCTCTCTCCAAAGCCCTGCTGACTGGGGTGCACATCCGTGAAGCGTGCCTGTTATTCTTTTCCTTGCTGGGTAGTCGAAGTAAAAAAGACAGATTTTATGTTTTGCTATTCTAGATTTCTGCTTTGAAGGAGTTTTCATATTCTTTCTTAATTTTTTTTTGAAGATTTTACCTATTTGAGAGAGAGGAAGCACAAGCAGGGGGAGGGGCAGAGGGAGAGGGAGAAGCAGGCTTCCCGCTGAGCAGGGAGCCCGATGTGGGAATTGATCCCAGGACCCTGGGATCATGACCTGAGCCGAAGGCAGGCGCTTAACCAACTGAGCCACCCAGGAGTCCCAAGGCTTTTTAGTATTCTTAAAGGTTGTTGACTTTTTGGAGGAAAATCCAATTTTATTATTTATTTATTTACTTTAAATTTATTTATTTTTAAAACTCCAGCATAATTAACGTATTGTTGTATTAGTTTCAGGTGAACCACATAGTGATTCAACAATTCTGTACATGACTCAGTGCTCATCCTGATAAGTGCACTCAATCCCCTCACCTGTGTCCCCCTCCCCCATCCAGAAAACCCAATTATAAAGCAGCGAAGTTGCGTTTTATCATACTTGGATTTTTTAACTCTAGCCTTATTAACTCTTCCGTAGGAAGAGACCCCAAGATGGGGAGCTGGCAGAGTGGCTCGGCTCCACGAGGTGGCTGAGGAGATGGGGTCTTTCTGACTTGCCCGACTGTCATCCCAGGGCCCTGGCCTGTGTGTGGGTGAAAGTGTGTCTGTATTCCAACTCATACAGAGGAAGTCAAGCAATTGTGGGTTTTGTTTTTTCCTTTTCTTCTTTTTTTTATTAAGATATAATTCATGTACTGTGGAGTTCGCCCACTTAAAGTCTACAGGTCGGTGGTTTTGGTGTCTTCGCAGAGCAGTGCGGCCATCACCACAATCAGTTCTGGACGTCAGTCCTTTTAGCCAGGGCAGGGGGCCCACAAGCTGTCTGCCTCCCGGGACCCCAGCGTCACCCGAGCGTCAGGCCGCTGCAGCCCGCGGGCACCAGGGAGCTGCCGGGCGGGCGGGGAGGCGTGTCTCCCGCCGCCACCACAGCGCTGTCTCTCATTGCAGGTGTGACAGCACAGAGAAGCTGAGAGCCCTTCTGCCGAGACTGGAGCAGGAACTGAAGGACACGGTGAAGTTTAAGGATTTTTATCAGTTTACCTTTACCTTCGCTAAGAACCCCGGGCAGAAGGGTTTAGGTGAGCGTAAAATCCACATTCGTAGGAAGCCACATCTTCATGAGACTGACAGTGGGTACAACCAGCCAGGTGACGGTCCTGCCACGGCAGTTCCTTTCTCCGCGGGTTGCACCGCACCGCTCGCGGGCAGGCCACCCTCTACCACCAGCATTTGGTAGTCACTCTCCAGCTATGGGTTTCAATATTTAAATTTCAAAATGTAAACTAATTTGCAAATGCTTCCTGTTCTGTCATGTTTTGTCCAGTTGACTCGTGGGTCAGAGAAGCCAACAATCAGTGTCAACAGAGTGTTACCAGCCAGGTGTGTGGTCGGCAGATGGTATTGCTGGGACCAGCCAGGTGACATGAGTCCTGTCCTGGGAGACAATTCTGACGTGCCTTGGATCACATTCTAGTACTTCTTTCAGAGTTGTACAATTTTGCCGTAACATAACTTGTTTATTACTACATACGTACATTTGGAAAATTCCTAACTTAAATTTTCAGTCTGAGTTTTGGTTTCTTTGAGGGTTTTATTCTGCTTGTTTTCATTTGTTTTTCCTCCTGAGTACTATATAATTTATTTCTGTTTAATGTAATGTAAAGAAAGTTAGTTCAGTAAAATGTCTTACAAGTTTGGAGCAGGGACTTACATGGTCTTTAAATAGAGATTAAACAGGTGTATTAGAAGGTTTTGAGGAAGAGCTCTTAAACATAAAGCAGTATTATAAAGTAAGCAAATTTAGGTAGGAAACCAAAAGGGGCTTGAAATCCATAGATAGAAAAATCCACTGCAAACAGCTGATTTCAGGGCCTGATTTCCCTCATGCATGTTTGCAGGTGTGTGTGAGCAGTAAATATTCATATCCTTTCTGTCTCTGACATTCTTCCTTTCCTTCTCCTGTCAGCATATCAAATGCAGGTGCACATTGAGGGGGCAGGCTCTTCTGTCCCAGAGCAGGGGTGGGGGGGGGGGCAGGGTCTTCTGTCCCCGGCGCGGGGGGGGGGGGGGGGGAGGGGGGTGGTCGCCCGGTCCGGGGGGGAGGAGGG
>NC_058405.1:702425-708980 GCF_002201575.2 Neomonachus schauinslandi
GGGGCAGGTTCTTCTGTTCCAGAGGGGGAGGGGGGCGGGGGGGTGGAGGTGGGGGAGAACTGCCCTGTGCTCTGTGCTTGTCTGGCCTGGTGTGTGGTCTCCACGTTCTCAGGACACTCAGCACCCACCTTTCAACAGGTTCTGGGCGAAGGTACTTCCCAGTTTGCTCACATCTTGTAGTTTGTTAGTCTCAATTTCCTTGTTTCATACTATGCTTATATGTTGTATGAGCAAAATATATCACAATTTTTAAACTCCTAAAATAGTCACAGTTCTGTTTCTGTACAAATGCCTTCATCTCATTTTTTAAAAGCAACAAACAACCAAAACCGTGGTGATTCCTCTGGTCGTTTGCTTCATGTGGTCATGTCATGGTTGGAGCCCTTGAGAGTGATGTGCCCCATCATTTGTTCCGTGTATGGATGGGAGAAGCTTTCTTGCTCTCTCAGAGAGTGGCCACAGCGTGCCCTGAGGACAGGTCACCTGTCCTTAATCTGTCTTAAGCCAGATTACAAGGCTAGAGTGTCACCTTAGGTAGGAGATGGTGTGATTTTGGTCAAGGTCACTGTAACGGTTGGTTGGCTGGAGCGTCCTCGTGTGTGTGGTGCTGTCTTCATGACATCAGCCCGTGGACTGGCTGTCTGAGGACACTTTCCACCTCTGCTTTATTTATTTATTTATTTATTAAGATTTTATTTATTTATTTGAGAGAGAGAGCACATGAGACAAGGGAGGGTCAGAGGGAGAAGCAGACTCCCTGCCGAGCAGGGAGCCCGATGTGGGACTCGATCCCGGGACTCCGGGATCATGACCTGAGCCGAAGGTAGTCGCTTAACCAACTGAGCCACCCAGGCGCCCCCACCTCTGCTTTATTTTTGTCTGATATATCGCAGCTCCGTTCTCAGTGGTACAGACTTACACACCTGGAGGAATTCCATCTTCACTGCCGTTTCCACTGTGGCAGGGTCAGGAGCCTGCCAGGGGAGGCAGCGTGGTGTACGGGGGCGGCTTCTGAGGTGTGCATGGCCCTCAGAGGGGCCATCTGAGAAAGAGCGACAGGCGTATGGGAGGGCCGGGGGTCCCAGGTCCCTTCCAAAATCACCCGCCCTCCATCTGGGCTAACAGGGCCTGGACTGCCAGCCTCTGGTTTATTTAACAGGATGAGGAGTGTTTTTATTTTTAATTATGTTAGGACAACTAAGAAAAACGGGTAAAATGTTACTGGCTCCGTGACATCCCTAAGGTGGCCAGTCTGCTGCCCAATGGTGCTGGTGTGCGCCTGGGGGTGTCCCGGGTCGACGCACACTCACCTTCCAGCCTTCGGGGAGACTGTAGGCGGTGAGAGCTGTCTGGATCAGACCCTGCCTCTGGCCCTCTTTTGTTTGGGACGCTCAACGCTGCTTATGTGACTCACTGTCCACATCTGTCCACCCGCCGTGGCCAACTCTGTGGCTCTTTCTTGTATTACGTAGAAGACTCTTAACAAGGAGATGCCTTGCTCCCAGCGGCTGCAGCTCATCTAGGGACGGCAGGATAAATGTTTGCTTCTGTGCCTTTCTCCCGTGTCAAGATAACAGACTGCCTGGCATCCTTTGGATCCATCAGCGTGTATTTTTGTCATATCACTGTGAACTCATGGACTGAATCACAGGTGAAGGTTTCAGCTGAAGCTCAGAGATAATTATTCCGCCTGTGGCCGGGGGAGCGGGCGGGGAGCCCTTGCGGGTCGGCCCCGGCGTCCTCGATGTGACCCGGGAGTGTGTGGCTGTTGCCTCCCTATCCACCAGGACAGGCTGCTTGGGGCTCATCATCTTTGTTTCCTGCCCCAGACTTGAGGCTGGCCATTTCTGCAGGCGGCCCTGGTTTCTTTTACTGACCAGAGTGCCGCCAGTAGCGTGCTCGTGAATACCGACCTGGCCACTATTTCTAGATTCTTCGATAAACCCAGCTTCATGCTAGTGCTTCTCATTCAAATGCAGGACTGCAGGACTTTTTTTAACTTAAGGTTTTCTGTATGACAACCGTATTTCCTTTCTTCTGCCACCTATGTAAATGCTGAGGATTGTTTTTAAAGGTTACATGCTCTTTCTGACCAGCGGTCTGCGTGTTCGCTGCGCACACCGACCGGGTGCTGCTGGCCTGGGAGACGGTGCCGCCGCCCTCCGCGTGCACCTGCTGGGAGGCCCCGGCCCTGCGTGCTCGAGCAGGCCTGGGCGTAAGGTCTTGGCTCAAGTGCTTCCTTCCTTGAATGTCTTATGTGTGTCCTCCCACTCTCTTCTGGTCCCAGCTGCGGACTCAGTCCTCTGACAGTGCTCTGACTGCCCTGCCCAGGACGCCCCCAGGATTGTTTTTCTTTCTCCTCGAGGCCCGGTGGATGCTGCTGACGATGCCTGAGTGCTGGCCCTGCAGGACCAGTGCCCTCGCCCAAACCCTTCCTGGTCTTCCTCCAGAAGGGCTCTCGCCCTGCCCGCAGCTCTCCTTTCTCCTCCTGACAGGACTGAGCCCTCCAGACGTGCCCTTCCTCTCCAGCCCTTGCAGCTCCTCGCTGTCTCTTTACCGGAAGAGTTGCCTTCCCTGTCCACCTCTTTCTCTCAGGCTGCTGTCTGTCGAGCCTCTTTGCTCCTCCTTTTAACTTAGCTATTTCTGAACCAGTTTCTTCCATTTCTGGTTCCTGAGCTTTGTCCTCTCCTCCCGAGTCTCTCTGTTGTGTGTGTGCTGTTCTCCCTGTGTCTTGTCATTTCTTGATCTCTTCGCCTGTTTGAAACGGAAGGTGTTGCTTTCCTGGGGTGACAATCTGCATCATCGTTTTTTCTTAGAATAAGGTATCATGGTTTTTGCTCGCTCATTTTTATGTGAAATTACTTACTTTTTTTTTAATGTTTTATTTATTTATTCATGAGAGTCAGAGAGAGAGAGAGAGGGGCAGAGGGAGAAGCAGGCTCCCTGCCTAGCAGGGAGCCCGATGCGGGACTCGATCCCAGGACCCTGGGATCATGACCTGAGCCGAAGGCAGATGCTTAACCATCTGAGCCACCCAGGCGCCCCTGTGAAATTACTTTCTTGAGCTTCTAGGAGGCTGGTTTGGGGCACTTTCCTCAGTAGGCTCACCCGTGTGCGGGAACTCGCCTGCCGGTGGGTATGCGTGTATGTGTGTGCATGTCGTGTACAACAGGGAGGTTTGCTTCCTGAGGTTTCCCGCCTGTCACTCTCCCTGCTTTTGTCTTTCCGGTCTCTGATGTCCCTGCCGCCCACTCCCCACTGCCTGTGTGGTGAGGCCCTGTTTGGGAGGGGCCTGGTGGGTGGGTCCTGGGGTGCATGGGGACCCACTTGGGGCAGTCCCTGCACCCACCTTCTGCTGGTCACCATCGGCCCAGTTCAGGGTCTTCTCCCCTTGTCCTGGCCAGGCTCTGTGGTGAGGACCTGCTGCGGCCTGAGGCCCCCATTGTTCCATCCGCCAGAGACCCCGTGCCGCTCAGACCCCCACAGCCTCGCAGGGCATGTGGCTGCTAGCGGGTTGTCCTCTCCTGCCTGCATGGCACTATAAATGCTGCCTTTGGTTTGGGTTATGCTGTTCACGTGCTTTTTCTGTTTTTATGTGAAGATTCACAGAAATTTAAAAACCATGCTTCTGGGGAGCTTCGGTGGCTCAGTCACTGAGCGTCTGCCTTTGGCTCAGGTCATGATCCCAGGGTCCTGGGATCGAGCCCCGCATCGGGCTCCCTGCTCGGCGGGAAGCCTGCTTCTCCCTCTCCCACTCCCCCTGCTTGTGTTCCCTCTCTCGCTGTGTCTCTCTCTGTCAAATAAATAAATAAAAATCTTTAAAAAAAATAAAAAAATAAAAACCATGCTTCCCCTCCCACATTTCCAGAACCCTTCCAAATGCCGAGGAACTTTCCTTGTCATCAGTCGCTTGTTTAAGGGACAGAAAGTAGGGGTGCCTGGGTGGCTCAGTGGGTTGAGCAACCTACTCTTGATTTCGGCTTAGGTTTGGTCTCAGGGTTGCGGGATCAAGCCCCCGATCGGGCTCCGTGCTGGGTGTGGAGCCTGCTTGAGATTCTCCCTCTCCCTCTGCCCCCTCCTCACCCCTCCCTCTCTTTAAAACAAGAGGGAACAGACAGGAGGGGCTGAAGCACACAACTGCTCATCCTCAATCTTCATCAGGGGCCCTTGAGGGCTTCTCCCCCAGCCTGTTGTTCCTCTCCTCTCCTTTTCTTCTTTTCTTCCTTTTTCTTTACACTCTGTTTTAAGTGGGCAGCTCAGTGGAACTAGCAGCATCCCCACTGTTGTCCAGCCACTGCCCCCAGCCCTCTCCAGAATGTTCTTACCCTGAGAACTGGACTCTCCCCACCAGTGACACCCCCCAGCCTCTGGTACCACCCTGCTCCGCCCTGTCTGTGCAGTTGACTACCGCAGGTAACTTGCAGCGTGTGTCCTTTTATCCCAATGTCCCCAAGGCTCATCCTGTCGTGTCAGTCTCCTTCCTTTGTAAGGCTGAGCGATACTCCCCGTGTGCGCGGTGTGCACACTGCATGTTGTTCACGCATTCGTCCATGGTGGACACTTGGGTCGCTTCCAGCTTTAGCTGTCGTGAGGAACGTTGCTGTGAACATGGCTCGTCACACGTCTGCTCGAGCCCCTGCTTCTCAGTTCCTTGGGCTTATTCCCAAACGTGGAATTGCTGGGCAGTGTCGTAAATCTGTGTTGAATTTCCCGAGGAATGACCATGCTGTTTCCATGGCGGCTGCCCCACTTGACCTTGTTGCCGGCAGAGCAGAGCTGTGCTGTCTCCACGTCCTTGCTGGCACCTGTTACTTCCTGGGGGTTTTCATGTGGGGTTTTTCCCTTTTTCATGATAGCCCTAATAGGTATGCCCAAGACTATTCTTTTATGAGCTGATTTCTTATTTGTGGAATGAAAACTTCTGCTTTACCATCTTCTCTGTTCCGTTCGATTCCTTTCTAAGGGGCTGAGGCAAGATAGTCGTTAGAAATTGAAGCCGGTGACTGGCCAGTGCCTGCCATGAGTGTCAAGACAGCAGTAGCAGGCTTTTCTAGACCCTGACACACAGCGCTGAGGGGGCTGGGTGGGCTCGCTCTGTGCTCGTGGGCATCTGTAAGAAGACCCCTTGGTTGGGGAGGACAAGCACCCTTTCTGCTGTGGGGTAGTATTCTTATGCTGCTGTTCTTCTAACTTCTGTTTCCTGCTTTTCCCTAAGTAATACTCACCTGAGCAAGAAATGGTGCCTTCCATGCTTTCCTAAAACTTGGCTAATTCAGGTCTGAGCTAATTATTGTACTTCAAAAGGAAAGTTTAGGTAATGCTTTATTTTGCACAGCTTAACTCTTAGATCTTTATTTTACTTCATTTTTTCAAAGTGATAATGAGTTTGATCCAAATTTCCAAACAACAGCAGTTACTCTTTACTGTGAAATGGGGACCCTTTCTGTCTGCTTCATTCTGTAACTTTAGGATCTTCAGGGTAGTTTCGGATAATTAAACTTCTGTTAGAAATGTTTGCTTGTATCTCTTGATATTTTGCAATGTATGGGATTCTTCCCTTTTGATGTTCAAAGGAAAGTGACTGAAGACTCAGACTTCATTCAGCCTTCATGCGTAGGTGTTGCTTGTGAGAACGTCTGTCTTACGATTGCCAAGTCACCTTGCCAGGGGTGGAGAAGTAGTAAGGAATTATTTCAACGTGACTGTTTATCTTAGGTCCTTGCACAGCGAGGTCTGCAGACCAGCAAATTGGCATCACCTGGGAGCTTGCGGGTTCTCAGGTTGCATCCCAGACCCACTTTATCACAAAGTACCTCGAAGCATAGTGGCTTCAAACAGCGATCGTTTTCTGTTCCTCAGGATCCTTTGGGTCAGGGATTTAGGCAGAGCTCAGCCCATAGCTCTTCTGTCCCAGCGCTGGCATGGAATTGTCTCCTGACCTGCACACCAGCTCCAGGAGGGGAAGGGTGGGGGTGGGACACCTGCAGGGGCGGGGCTGGGGGCAGGGGTGGGACAGGGGTGGAGAGGGGGTGGGGCAGGAGCACGGTGGTGGGGGGTAGGGCAGAGGTAGGAGGGGGAGCAGGGGTGGGGTGGGCCTGCTTGTCTCCAGCTTCAGCCCAAACTCGCCCCTCAAGTGCGGTTGTAATTCTAAGCCATTTTCAGGAGGTTGGCGGTTAGAATCTAAATTAAGTACCTGATATACAGTCTATAAATCTATTTTCTTTCTCCATGAATATTTCAAGGAGACTCAGCGTGAGGGTAAGGAGTGTTTTTGGAAGATGTTTGCAATACAAGCCTAATACATTTAGCCTCTGGTTTAGATAGATCGGCCTCTGCATCAGGCAGCAAAGACGTGATATCTCCATTCTCACCTGTGGCCCCTTTCCTGAGAAGGGATGAGCGTCTCAGACCTGTCTGCTGAAACCTGTGGGGACAGACACCTGCGGGGAAGGACACCTGCAGGGACGGACACCTGCGGGGAAGGACACCTGTGGGGACGGACACCTATAAGGATGGACACTTGTGGGGACAGACACCTGCGGGGAAGGACACCTG
>NC_058405.1:708990-723888 GCF_002201575.2 Neomonachus schauinslandi
CGGGGACAGACACCTGTGGGGAAGGACACCTGTGGGGACAGACACCTATGGGGACAGATACCTGCGGGGACGGACACCTGTGGGGACAGCTATGGGGACAGACACGGGACGGACATCTGCGGGGATGGACACCTGCGGGGACGGACACCTGTGGGGACGGACATCTATAGGGACAGACACCTGTGGGGACAGACACCTATAGGGACGGACACCTGTGGGGACGGACACCTGCAGGGAAGGACACCTGCGGGGATGGACACCTGTGGGGATAGATACCTGTGGGGACAGACACCTGTGGGGACAGACACCTGCGGGGAAGGACACCTGAGAGGGCATGGAACTGCCAGGAAGCAACAGCCTCTTCAGGAAATCAGATTATTCAAGTACATTACCCTGCATTTAGAAGTTTTTTGTTGTTGTTGTTGTTTTTTTTAAGATTTTATTTATTTATTTGACAGAGACATAGCGAGAGAGGGAACACAAGCAGGGGGAGTGGGAGAGGGAGAAGCAGGCTTCCCGCAGAGCAGGGAGCCCGATGCGGGGCTTGATCCCAGGACCCTGGGACCATTACCTGAGCCGAAGGCAGCCACTTAACGACTGAGCCACCCAGGCGCCCCACATTTAGAAGTTTTTTGAAGGCTTTAAAAAAAACAAGCCAGATGAATAATTTTAGGATTACATACCCAAAGCAGAACAATTGCTTTTACAATTTACAAAGCATATTATGTGGTCTGTCTCCTGAAGGATTAAATACAGAATTTTTTTTAAAAAAGATTTTATTTATTTGAGAGAGGGTGAGAGAGCACAAGCAGGGGGAGCAGGAGAGGGAGAGGGAGAAGCAGACTCTCCACTGAGCAGGGAGCCCGATGTGGGGCTCAATCCCAGGATCCTGGGATCAGGACCTGAGCTGAAGGCAGACGCTTAACCATCTGAGCCACCCAGGCGCCCTGGAGGATTAAATATAAAGAGATTGGTACAGGTGTTCCTATAGTTCCTAGAAAAAAACGTGGATAGCAGTCAAAAAGGTTGATCAAGAAAAGAAAGATTTTTTCTTCATTTCCTTCCAGTTTGTGTGTCTGTTTATATGTATATGTTAGAATTCTGTGGATTGTATTGTTTTCTGGGTGATTATTCTTTAGCCTGTCCTTAACTGATGGTCACTCTAAGAGAGAAGGTAGTTAAAGTTACGTGACTCTTTGTTCTAACGTCAGAAACGTAGCGTTGTTTCATATTGGCTAGAATCTAGAATCAGTTGGTTTTGAGAAATCTTGACTTTCGAGGAAGTGAAGTTTCATGATAGTTAGCTAATTTTTATATCTGCCCCCAAATCCTTTTTTGACAGAAGGGACATCTTCATTATGTAATTATAAGTGGAGCATCAGAAACCAATTTTAACAAGTAATCCCTTCCTCTAAACATTTTCTTCCTCAGGAGATAAGACTTCCCAGAGGTTACCGGAAGAGAGCTGTCATCTTCTGTTCATAGCTGTTCCATAGTTACTATCCCTGCTCTAAGTTCTGTCATTTGGGGTGTTTTTATTGTTGCTGTTATCTTGCAAATGGCTAAGTCCATGAAGACCATGTTAAACATTTTTACACAGATAATACTAAACATGGAAAATGTATACTTTTACTTTTAGTCACAAACATGCGAATCAGGAACTTGGAAGAAAGGTTTGTAGGACCAGACTAACCCAAAATACCTAGATTAAATGTCTGCCATACAACTTGATTCCTCTTTCCTCCCCAGGTTCACCCCCATTTCTCGGGGTGGGACTTGTCACCTTGAAGCTGAGTTGAGTGTAGATCTCAGTTAACGTTCCTTTGAAGTCACAAGGATGTAGACTTAACGGGACAAGATGCTTATCTCTGCGTTAGACCGCGCGGCAGGCGAGGGTTAGCGAGCCATCCCATCCATCCCATATGGTCAGTCCTGCAGACTTCCTGACCGTCTCTTTCTCATTAAGACTCCAGCGTATTTAAGGGCGCCTGGGTGGCTCAGTCTTTGGGCGTCTGCCTTCGGCTCGGGTCATGATCCCAGGGTCCTGGGATCGAGCCCCGCATTGGGCTCCCTGCTCTGTGGGGAGCCTGCTTCTCCCTCTCCCACTCCCCCTGCTTGTGTTCCCTTTCTCGCTGTGTCTCTCTCTGTCAAATAAATAAATAAAATCTTTAAAAAAAAAAAAAGACTCCAGCGTATTTAAGACTGAGAAAGTCTGTAACAGACTTTAAACAGGGAGAATATAGGCATTTTATTTAAAGTTGGTGCTACTCATACTTCGCTTTGCTTATGCAGTTTTCCTGGAAATCTCAGGTTACAGCTCTATTTTTTTTTAAGTTTTATTTAAGTAATCTCTGCACCCCACATGGGGCTCAAACTCACAGCCCTGAGATCAAGAGTTGTATGCTCTACCGACTGAGCCAGCCAGGTGCCCCTACAGAGCTACTTTAATCATTTGTCCAAGTGGGACCAACCAAGAATTAGATGAAAATTTTCTGAAAAGTGGTTCATTGGATATTTTGCATTTAAAAGAATCTATTACCTTAAGAATTTATTTGTCTTGTTTTTCACGTTAGCCCATCCCGACACATGTATGTAAACATGTGATTAGGAAATTGTTTTATTATAACTGTTCTTTTATTGTCTGAAACTGGTGAGCACTTGGGATTAAAGCACATGATTAAAAGTTGTCAATTTTAACAAGCAAACTCAGCTCAGCCTCTTAGTATACTTGCTATGTCAAGCATACAGAAGGAAATAGATATTAAACTTACAGTAAGCAAAGAATGAGTCAGTATTCCAAAAATTATGGCTTAGGATAGTATTCTCATGCAGTCCTAAAACTCAGCGACCCCATTCCATAAGACATCATCTTCCCCCTGGCCCTAAAGTGAGGGTCTGTGTCGGGGAAGGTGGAGGATGTTGACTCTGACAAATACCCAGTCTAGATTCTAAGTGTCCTTCTGTCAGTGGATGTTCTCTCTCTAGCCATGGTCTTGAGAAATGTGGAGCCCTGATAGTGCATGTAGAGTCTGACTCTTCCCGCTCCCGTGGTGGCAAATGGCAGGTCCACTTGGAGAGCACCGATAATAAATGATGTGCACAAATTGTATCCAGATTGGTTCAGTCAGGTTTGAAGAAAGCCTGACGCGTACGAAAATGAGAGTCTGCCACACTGATGTTAATGAAGGGATAATCATTTACATGTCTGAATCACAACTGCCTAGATCCCCAGAGTTACAAGATTAGATTACACACAATTTCAGGAACACCTGTGTAAGGGTTAGGCTTCATCTGACTCTTGGGTAAGAGTGCTGAGTTTTATTGATTTAAGTGAATTGAGTGTGTGCTAGGAAGTGGTCACGTTTTGGGCAGTGGAAAAAGAAATTGGGATTTATTAACTGCTCTTTCTCTCTTTTTTGCCAGATTTAGAAATGGCTGTTGCATACTGGAATTTAGTATTATCTGGAAGGTTTAAATTTTTAGATCTTTGGAATACCTTCTTACTGGTAAGTGTCCTCCGGCTTCTTGCTGTGTGTGCCCAGTGTGATGGGGTCAGCAGATTACGAGACTGTGTATTCTGACCGAGGCGTTCCGTACGGGCGGTGGGTCGTGGGGGTTCCGTACGGTGGCCACACGGCAGAGCTCCAAGCAGGGCCGTCCTGAGGCCAATGTCTGAAGCAGCTCAGGGAGCCACACACAGAACCCCCAGCTAGGCTTTCAGATGCCCTGCAGACCTGGGCCGTCATCCATCCGCCACCTTTTCTGAGGAACTCAAACTAATTCTGTGCTTCCTCTGAGAAACTTGGAATTCCTGAAGAAAGCACCAGTCACACATGTCCTGGACGTTGATCCTGGCCCCGGACTGTGGATTGTATCCCGGTGTCCAGTGCGCTCATAGTCTGACACACTTTTAAACGTGTTTACGATGTTCAGAAGGAAAAAGGAGGGCTTAGCTGGCCCCTTGGGAGAGTCTGTGCGTGCCGGCGACGGGCCTCTGAGTGGTGCTGGGCCTTCGTGGTGGGGCGGCCCCTCCTTGCCGGGAGTCAGGGAGTGGGTGTTACGTGTGGAGCCTGGGGTCTCGCTGCAGAACAGTCGCATGATGTCGGTGTGCCCAGACCCAGCATGTCGCTCCCTCCATGAACGTGTGAGGGGTGCCTTCTCACGGCACAGACCGCGGCCTGGCTGAGGCCCATCCTCCCTCGGGGGGCCCGTGTGTATAGGGGCCTCCTTGAAGCGGCGTGGGAGAGCCGAGACGCCCATCGCATTTCCTCTGCTCCGCCACTTAGTAGTTTGGGGCCGGCGACCTCAGTTGCAGACGTTCCCAGAGATGGGACGGCACCCCCACAGCAGCACCTTGGGAACCCCCCAGAGCCCTAAACAGGAGAGCGGGTGAAAACTCAGTAGAACGCTCCCAGACACAGTGACCACAGCTGAGTCCAGGCCCACTGTTGAGCGGGAGAAAGCTGCTGCATGTCCTGGGGTAGCTAGATAAATGCACAAGGACAGGCTGAGCGTGGTGCATGGTCCCTTGAGGAGGGTGCACTGTGCTAGGAGGGCGGGGCAGGAGAGGACCGTGGCCGCCAGGACTGCGGGGGGGAGCCTTCCGCGAGGTGGCGCATCCCAGCACGGACATGCGATGTTTTCCACATGTTTGGTAGATCTCAGGTATTGAATCACATGTTTTTAGACCATCACCCCATCCTAGTATGGAAAGAAATAAATTGTGTCCAAATGCAGTTTGCCTGTTCGTCCTGCATTGTGTCTGAATCAGTGGGGGTTAGGTAGAGATTTGAAGTGCTGCCCTCGTATTTGAAACAGATTATAATCTTGGTATTTTAAATAAGTCTACTTTTCCATATTTGCATGTTGGCATTATGTAGCTCCTAAGATTTATCCGGAAGCCTCTTACTGTTCTAACGTCCAGCAGTGTGAGTGGTGGTTCTTAGTCCACATCAGATTGCAGACTGAGCCAACTAGACAGTGGGACGCCAGAGGTCACGTCTGTTTCTCAAGTCTGGTGGGTTTTTTTCTCTTATGTATTAGGAGCATCACAAAAGATCAATCCCAAGGGACACTTGGAACCTTCTGCTAGATTTTGGAAATATGATTGCAGATGATATGTCTAACTATGACGAAGAAGGTACGGGAAGTCCTGGTGCTTCAGATGGTGGCCAGAAACGCTGACGCGCAGGCTGCCTCTCTCTGCCCCGGGGTGCAGGACGGTGCTGACCAGCTCCAGCCGACTGCGGGCCGCCCCCTCAGGGCAGTGGGGGTAATGGCCGTAATAATAGTTACCCCTTTAGTGTCTGTCAACTGCACAAAAGAGAAGTAGGGCTTCAAGATGTAGCTTCAATCCAGAGGAGAGTGTCCCCTAAACTAAAGCATTTCCCAGGTGGCCATGCACAGAGGTGTTTGGGAGCCGCCACCCCAGGTACACGATCCTGTGTGACCCCCTGTCATGCTACTGACGTCGGCCTGAAGATTCCAGCTGGTGCTTGACGTAAACGTAGTCACATATCTGTGGTCTATCCCCCCAGCTATCTCAGGCCAGCCGCTCAGGGAGCATTTGCGTGCCCGCCGCCTGGGGCGCTGGGCCACGGTAGGGAAGGAGGCTCCGTCTCGGCCCGCTGGCCGTGTGCTTCCTCCATGCCCAGCCTGGAGGCCACCCCCTGGGGCCGCGTCTCACCTCCCTGCTCTTGGCGCTGGCGAGTGAGGGCTCACCGACCCGGCGTGCGTGTCTGTGTGTGTCCTCCGCGCTGGGCATGGAGCAGGGTGTGAGTGAACGGGCGGGTGGTTGACCCTAGACAGGCCCCGCTCCTGGGAGCTTAGCTACGGCGGTGAGACGGGGCTCATCCGCGGAGAAGGAGCCAGCCACTTACAGTGAGTGTGCGTCTGGCCGGCGGGGGTGTCCCAGGTTCTTGGGTGGTCTGGGCCACTTGGGAGTGTGGGGGTGGCCTGGGCTGGAGGGGAAAGGCCCCAGGGGGAAAAGGAAGGGCGCCGGGCGGCCAGGAGGCTGAGTTCCGCAGGGAGGACAGGGGGCCCTGCAGCCAGCCAGCCCCGCCTGCCCTGTTGTTAGAGGCCGTGTCTGCTCGAGCGGGTCTGGCCAGAGCTGGAGAAATGGGTTTCACTGGCCAATTCCTTCAGAGAAACAGGCTGGGAAACTCACCTGAGTTCTTGCAGTACAGACACTGACTGTGAGGAGAATGCTCTGAATACAAAAATATTACTCTAAACTGTTGATTTCTTAAAATACCTGTGTGTTTGCTTCCCCGTAGGAGCATGGCCTGTTCTCATAGATGATTTCGTGGAGTACGCGCGGCCGGTCGTCACGGGCACTAAGCGCAGCCCTTTCTAGGCAGAAAAGTCAGATGCTGAGAGGAAGGGCCTCCTGCAAGGGGATGCTCGGTCGGTCACTGTGCCTCTGTCGCTGGCCCTGGCAGTCGCCCTCAGCCAGCCGGGCGCTGGAATGACCTCCCCCTGCTACAGAAAGGGCTGAGTTGGACGCCGGAAGGAGCTCCTCAGAAGACACTGCTTCGGGATGCCTGGGGGTGGCTATTACTTTAGATTTCTGCTTGATTTTTATTATACTTGTGACAAAGTAACGCAGAGCATGCCGTTTAATTCATGATGTACGGTGATTGCCAGCAGTGACCACAGCTCCTGCCGGGGCACCTTGTAATTCCGCTTAAAAAACAGTCTTTGTGTCCTCGGCAGGACGCTGTGTTTGTCTGCAAGTCAAAGCTGGTATCCTTATGCCCTCCAGAACATCTGACGCGGATTCGAACATTTGATAAACTTGTGCCAGGAATTCGAGGTTTCTATTTTCTGAATTATCAAATACCTAGATTTATTAGATCCATTTTTAATTCCCTGTTGATGTTCACGTGAAAGTCATTCCGTGGTTCTCGGTGGAGGTGGTTTGCGAGGTGATGGCACGTGTGGGCTGTGACCCCAGGGGCGTTATTGCAAACTGATGACAAGTCGCGGGTCTTTTCCTTCCAATGTCATTTGAATGAGCTTCCTAAAAAATTTTGTAAAGTATGTTTTTTTAAAAAATGTATTTTATTACATTTAAAAGGACATTTTTCCATGCAAAGTATTTCTTTTACAAGCAAAGGGTTACAGATTTAAAAGCCATGTGAGTTGGTTCCTTCCAGCATCTGAGAGGCCTGTCGCCCGCCCTCCGGCTGTGTGCATGGTTGCATACATCTCGTTGCCCAAAACACCCGCGGGAAAACCTTCACCTCGTTTCCACCTGAAGCCCATGCTCGTCACGTTGCTGTCGGATTCTTCCAGTGTTTGCTAGCTGCAGAGGACCGTCCAGCGAGGCCCAGAACCTGCCCTCCGAGCATGGGAGGCAAGTGTTCTTCACCTGCGATGCCACCTGCTTTCCGTCTGGAAAAAGCTGCGTGTTCTAAAAAGCACCGTGTGGACCCTACCTCATGCATGAAAAGATCTTCATGTCACAAGTGTGCCTGCTGCCGGCCCGCAGCCCTGTGTATGAGACAAGACGAGTTGGGGTCACTTCACGGGAGAGAGGAAGCTCGCTTTGGATTTTCTGTACATGGACAGTGTGCCTGAAATGTGTGCTTGAGTTGACTTTCACAAACGTGGTTCTGAGTTTCCGGAAGCATCCGTGCCCAATGGGGGGGTTTTTGCATACTTGCTGTGTGTGAACTATGTATGCTTTTGGAAAGGAGTCTTTCAAAGAGACAGCAGGCTGTGGAGGGCAGGAAAGGGGGCCTGAGGCTGGGACACCACGGTCGGGGCTGGGGCGGCCCCAGCCCGCTCTCCTGGGCCTGTGCTTCCACGGCCGCAAAGGGACAAACAAGGCTGTCTCCGCCTGCGAGCCTGGGGTTCTAAGAGAGCGCTTACTTTGTAGAATAAAAACCTCCACAATTTTAGCACATCCTTCGCGGCCTCGTGGCTTCCTGCCATGGAAGTGTTCTGCTCAGACAAGGCTGCGGAGCTTGGGTAATCTCCCACAAATCCTGGAGGTCTGTAGCACCTGTTCGTTCTTAAGATTCAGAGTTACAGCAGGGGAGGCTCCGTGCAGCTGTTTATCAATAGATAACAGAACCTTAGTGGTTGGACAAAGGCTCTTCAAAAAACCGTGGGTTTCTTTTTCTTCTCTTCTGTATATTTAAGGCATGCATGCTATGAAAGTGCTAAGAGCTTCGGAAACATCAAAATAAATTATTTTCTCTGGTGTGGTGGTGTTCTCCCAGTTCTGTCCTCGGCTGCTCAGATGCTGGGTGCCACGGGACCCGCAGGACCACAGCCCCCCCGGCCGGCGCTCTCCTTTCCATCACCACAGAGTGTGCTCACTAAATGTGGTTGTTTCCATGTGAAAATTAGAGGTTTTCCTTGAGCTGATGGGCATCATATACCAGAACACACTGAAATGCAAACTGTAAATATATTGAGAATACACAAACCACCCAAATATAATAGGCTTAGTAAAGACACGGAGCGCCTGCCAGGAATTTCTGGAAGAGATGGGACCCCGTCTTCCCATGCTGGGGCGTGTGCGGCACTCCGGCCCTCGGACTCCAGGCTGCGAGGGGGGCTCCAGGCGCACAGCAGGGCTCCATGAATGCTCCCCCACGGGGTGGGGGGTGCCCACGCCGGCTGGACGGCGTGGAGCTGCTCCTGGCCACTTCATGAAAGGTTTCCACGGCCTCAGCCAGCAGAAGAAATGAGCCACAGACCACCTCTTCCTCCAAGTAGCTGTTCAAATGATGCTCTTCCACCCGCGTTGGGTGGTTGCCTGAGTGGAGGGTCTGTCTTGTCCCCCTGGATGGGGCGCGCACAGGCCTCACCCCACAGGACTCTGCTGGTTGGAAGACTATTCCAGAGCCTCCTTGTAGCAAGTACTGATTGAACACCTCCTGTGCTCAAGTGCACCTCAGTATCTGGTTATTAGTGAAAGAAATACTATTCTTATCAGCCATGATTCTCAGATCCAGGTGTGATGGGTCCCACTTCTGGTCTGATGAGTGGCCAGGTCCCGCGGGCCCATGGCGGGCGGGGACACTGCTTCCTAACTCCCGACTTCCACCCCAGAGCCTGGTTTGCTCATCCGCACCCCGGCCTCCTCTGCGCGGATCTGGGGATGTCTGCGTGCAGCCTGCGGTCCAGAGCCCGGCCCCAGGAGAGCCCACTCCCGCTGCATGGACGGGGAGTGAGCCCCACACCACACAGAAGCTAGAGCAGCTCCTCTCCTTGGCCCCGTGTTTTTCCTAGGTTTTCTGCCAGGCAGTGTGTAATCAAAAAGGTTTTCCAAAAAGTAAAACCGTGCATGGAATGAATGAAACTCAACGTTCTGCTGAGAGAGAAGTCGGGCCCAAAGGCCACAGAGTCTACATTCCATTTACTTGAAATGCGAGAGAAGACCGAGCTGTCGGGGCAGAGGGCACAGGAGCAGGTGCCTGGGAGGGGGGCAGCCGCCGGGCCTGCCTGCGGCTCGGCCGTGTGGACTCCACCCTGAAGCTTCAGGAATGTGCACGCGTCTTCAGAACGCTGGCAAGGGCTCAGTGCTTAGAGGTCATGGCTCTGCAGGGAGCGGCCGCAGCTGTTGGGGACGCTGACTAAGCCCCCAGCTCCTCGGCTCCGAACTGGTGCCTGAGCTGACGCGGGAGGGAGGGACGCCGTCCACGTGGCTCCCCGGCCGGCGCGGGAGCAGAGGGGGCCAGGGAGGTTCTCATTGGTGCTGCCCGCCGGCGGAGACAGACGAGGCGTGCCGGCCGTTCCAGAGTTCCTGAGAGCGGCACGATGAGCACGGCAGAGGTCGGTTGGACGCACTGAAGGCCGCTGCCGCGAAGCCAAGGGCCAGAGGAACGGCCTCGCCATGGAGAAGTTCAAGGCTGCCATGCTGCTGGGGGCCGTGGGGGACGCGCTCGGGCACAGAAACGCCCACAAGGACAGCAGTGCCTTGGGCAGGAAGGTCCAGGAGGGGCCGCAGACAAGCGGGGGCCTGGACCACCTGCTCCTCTCCCCAGAGACGTGGCCCGTGAGCGACAACACCATCATGCACCTGACGACGGCCGGGGCCCTGACCACAGGTGAGCCGCCCCCCCCCCCCCCCCCCCCCCCCCCCCGCACCAGCGCCCCTTCGCGCGGCCCCTACGGGTCGTGTCACTGCCTGTCTGCCGTCAGCCTCCGAAATGTGACTCTTGGTTCCTGTCTGTAAACGTGTCTCCAGAGTGAAACCACTTGAATCTCTCACTTTGGGGCTGTTTGGGGAGGGCGTTCCACCTTTCACGGCAGACAGTAAGCCTCCGATTTTTTTTCAAAAGAATAGAAAATAATAAGCCCGTTTGAAATTTGGACCCATTAAGATAATATTGTTTGGGGATTACTTCTAAATCCCGATGAATTTGAGTCAAAACGCCATCTCCCAAAATAGGATTCAGATATCTGCTTAAACAGAGCGCGTCCTGGGGAGATGCGGTGAATCTGGGGGGACCGGGGCGGGGAGGGAGCAGGTGGACGGCAGGACCGCGTGTTTGCTCGACTTGCAGATAAGCGCGGCTTCCCCACAAGGCTCAGGCTACCAGCCTGTGCGTGCTATCAGTGAGCGGCTGCAAAGTGAACGTCCGGGGTGACCATGAGGCAATGAGGCCCGGCCTCGGGCTCGCGCCGTGGGCTCGCTCAGCTTAGCTCTGTGCTCATCCTGCAGGAATGCTGGCCGCGCCGCGGCCGTTCCAAAATAACCCAGGCGAGGGCTGGGGCACACAGATAAGATAGCGTCGTGGCGCGTTGAGTGGTGGGGCGCCTCTCTGAGTCTACACAACCGTGACATCCGAGTATTTCTAGTTTCTCGTGTTCTCAGGCTAACCGAAGCAGGGACGCCCGCCCGCCGGCCCCAAGACCCTGCCGGCGTGCGTGTCTCCCAGAGCAGAGCCCTGCGTGTTTGGGCTGCACGCAGCTGGTCCTTGCTTCCTCCATGGTGTCTGTGGCCGGGCACGTGTGCTCGGTCCCCCATGTCCTGCGCTCGTCTCTTTGGTGAGGGCAGAGTGTACGGCGTGTCTGCAGTCGCCAGCCGACCAGGACCTGCTCTCTGAGATTAGATTAAGCCCTCTTGACAGAAATAGAACAGAATCTGCCCCAATGTGAAATGTGGGAGGACAGGGGTGTTTGGGGCATTGTTTCCAAGCAGACACGTGCCCCCCGCCTCCGGCCGTGGGCAGGGGGGCCGCTGTGCCCTCAGCACCGTCTGGCCCGCCAGCCTTGAGGGGACGCTGGTGAAGACCGCCCCTGACTCTGAGCCTCCAGGAGCTCAGCAGGCATATTTTTTTCCAAGTCACTAAAAATCTAAGTTGAAATTTTATTTAAATGTAGTTGTCAAACAGCTGGATCTTTTTTCAATAAATAGCAAATTGTTGGGGCACCTGGGTGGCTCAGTTGTTCAGCGTCTGCCTTTGGCTCAGGTCATGATCCCAGGGTCCTGGGATCGAGCCCCGCATCGGGCTCCCTGCTCAGCGGGAGGCCTGCTTCTCCCTCTCCCGCTCCCCCTGCTTGTGTTCCCTCTCTCACTGTGTCTCTCTGTCAAATAAGTAAAATCTTTATTAAAAAATAGCAAATTGTAGCCTATAAAGGGGCCTCTGAGCCCCGTTCGCGGGGACCACCAGCCCTGGTTGCTCTGACCCTGCCCGTGTCCTCGTCTGACCCTCACATCACCCTGAGGGTTGACATCGTTATTACAGCCCGTCCAGACACAGGCACGCACAGAGAGGGGTCGGGTAGCCGGTGCGATGCCCCACAGCCACGGCGTGAGCAGGGACAGGACCAGATAACTCGCTTCCAACACACCAGCTCCTCAGCGCCGTCCCGACCGCCTGCCGTCAGTGGCCACACAGGGACCTCGAGGATCCTGACGGACGGTGGTTCTTCACCACTTTTCCCAAAGACCCGCAGACTTCCATCAAGTGGGTTGGCATTTTCAAGTGCGGCCCTCTGTTCCGTGCTGTGAGGGCGTGGGGTCCTGCTGTTGTGAGGGAGATGCCGGGTCATGGACAGCCCGCGTGACCTCCTACTTTGGGCCGTATCTCTGGCACATGCAGAATTGGACGAGATCAGATCCTGGCCCTGGAAGCGGTATCCTGTACCCCATAGGCCGGTGGGCAATCCAGTCTCCACAGGGTGCCCCGCATGCTCACTGCACACACCACAGGCTGGTGTGTGTGTGGCCCTGTGCCCGTCGCCCAAGGATGGGGAGGGGGCTCCGCCTTGGGGGCCCTGGGGCCTGGTGTTCCCTGGCCCTAAAACTCATGAGCTTGCTTTCCCTCCTGCCCTTTGGGATGTTGATGCCTTCGTCACAGGGTTAGGTGAGATTAAGTGGGGCAGTGCGTGCACGCAATCAATTATTAAGGGAAGATGGCTCATGGCAATGTAGTTAATGCCTGTCTTTCTAAGTGTCCTGGTCTGAGGGTCAGCAGCTCCATCTGCCGTGGCCACACAGGAGGAGTGGGGGCGTGAGCCCACTGGGGACCACGGCAGGTGCCACGGGCGTGTCCTACCTGCAGAGGAACGTGGGCCTGGCCCACATGTGAGCAGACCAAGCCTGTCCAGACTCACCCTCTCTCTTCCTCCATCACTGGCTCCCTGATGGTAACAGCATTTTGAAAAGTTGACATTTTTACTACAAAGCAAGTTGATAAGGGTAGTGTGCCTTTTCTTTATGGTGACATTGGTTGGGAGACATGTCTCTGAGGAGATTGGGTGGGAAGGCGGAGAAGAATGGGCTGGAAAGCCATGTCACAAAGTGGAGAAACTCTGACAAGGGGTCCGCGGCATTGCAGGTTTGGAAAATCCACTTCTACTTTGAATTTTAACCTGAAACAAACAGAAGACTGTTTGTTGCCATTTTGTTTTTAAGGAGGTTTTTTTCTTTTTCTTTGAGAAGGATGTGATTCCAGACCAAAATGAATTATTTGAGGGACTCTGGAAAGGCCAGGCTTGCTAACCCGGATCGAGCTAAGACAGGCGCTTGTAAGGGAGGTGCTGGTTCCCCAGGGTCAGGATGACCCCCGCGGCTGCGAGCCCCGCCAAGCCCACTCCTCCCGCCCCTGGGTGGGCCACACACTCTCCATCCCCACTCAGACCCGGGCCACGCATGGTGCGTCCCACAGGATGCCCGCCATGTGGAGCTGGGGACAGAAGGACTGAGGACCGAGTCCTGCTTCCAGAGCTTCAGGGCCCGAGGGCCCACCGGCCCTGATGGTGGCAGGAACCACGGCTCCAGTCCCAAGCAGGGAGAGACTTGGCGAGTGCACCTGTCTCCCTCACCCCGACGTGGGAGTCCGGCCCTGGGGTGGCCGAGAGGGGGCTCCCTCCTTCCGTCCTCCCCTCTCACACACCCCCCAAAAGTTGGGGTATGCGCCCCACGCAAAAGAGGGCAGTCCTGGCTCTTGAGGCCAGCCCAAAGGCCTGAAATGCAGTTTGTGTACAGAATGAGTTTGCTGGTGGCTGTGAAAGTCACATTGGCACCCTCCACCTGCCCAGCTGGCCCAGCACAGCGGCCCCTCCACCACCTGGCCCTGCTCTCTGATGGAACAAGGCAAATGGGACCCCACATTTGGACTTTGTGGCCTCCATCCACCACGCTGCACATTTATTTGATGACAGCAATGCTCAGGCCTTGCACTCGAACTCCGTTTACCATCATCTCTGGCCTCAGGCAAGTGGCATAACCCACTGAGCCTTACCTGTAACCCCAACACGACAAGACTGGCTGTGTTGGGGGGGCGCCTGCAACCATCTAGGGGCAGTGCCCCCCAGGCAGCAGGTGGACAGTGCCTTAGCTCCTCTGCCCTCCACGTCCCTGAGCCTCGAGGGACTTGAGACCACGCTTGTCCCCAGGATGCCGTCCCACACTGGGTGCGGTTTGGGACAAACTGGGTCTGCACTGGCTGCTTCACAGGAGGGAGAAGGCAGATGGAAGTGCAGGGGTTCAGCTCCCTGTGTGGAGACACGGGCTTGTGAAACCCCAAGGAAGAGGCAGATCTCAGGCCGGTTTGTCCTCATGTGGATAGAACTGTTGGCAGGAGATGGAGGACTGTGGGTTTTGTCTAGATTCTCCTGTGTAACCAGAATGAAAAGCACAATCACAAACTGTAATATCTGAATTCTACGTACAATCTAGAGTGAACTGCACGTCTCTAGGGAGCCAGGACTGTGGGAGGTGGGTCGCCAGAAGCTTTCTCCTCTTCTACCCACATGGGGACACGGAGCTTCCTGCCACCCCGGGGGCTTCCTGCTCGGTCTGACCCCGTCCTCCTCTTTCCTCCCCAGACTACTGGTGCCTGGACGACCTGTACCGGGAGATGGTGAGACGCTACGTGGAAGTCCTTGAGAAGCTTCCGGAACATTGGGCAGATCCAGCTACCCTGGAAGGCTGCTCGCAGCTGAAGCCGGATAACTACCTCCTCGCCTGGCACACACCTTTCAACGAGAAGGGTCAGGGAATGCTTTCTTGCCCCCGTAAAGTGCGTGCTGGACAGCCGCCTGGACACTAACCTGTGTGCCGTCTGCTAACCAGCAGCACTGCAGGTTTGCGCAGCAGAGAGGGACGGGCTGGGGCCCCTTTGGGCCACAGCGTGCCGCCCAGCTGTCTGCTCGACACCAACCCTGGGTTCATCTTAAGGAATACTTTGGACTGCTTTCCCTTTAAGTTTGTATTTTGCCAAAGAGTCAGGAAAACATATACTAGCAACATAAAGGTTTGTCTCTAGGATGTGTTCAGAGGTGACATACGCAGTCAAAGTCTCTGCCTCCATAGCATCTGCTCCTGGGTCCTAGACCTACCCCTCTAGGTTTATAGAGGATGAACTTGCCCCTTGGGGTTTCTACTGAGGATGGACCCCCTTGGGGTTTCTACTGAGGATGGACCCCCCC
>NC_058405.1:728888-762298 GCF_002201575.2 Neomonachus schauinslandi
TGAGGATGGACCCCCCCTTGGGGTTTCTACTGAGGATGGACCCCCCCCTTGGGGTTTATACTGAGGATGGACCTCCCCTTGGGGTTTATACTGAGGTTGGACCCCTGTCTGGGTTTATACTGAGGATGGCATCCAATCATGTTACTTGGCAGGAAAGAAGGAGGAAAATATAATCTATATTGAGGAGAAAACTCAATCGAAACCAATTAAACCTGATGCAGAGGTTAGAGTTATCAAACAGGTATAAAATAGTATGTATTCCATAGGTTGAAAGTTAAGTAAGGACATGGATGTATAAAAAGAACCTAAATCACATTTCCAGAAAAAACACTAGAATGTCTGACTTTCTAAATGCATTGGCTGAGATTAACAGCAGATTAGGCATTTCAGAAGAAAAACCTGATGAGTCTGAAGGCACAGCAATAGAAACAACCCAGAAGGGGGCACAGAGAAAAAAAAGTCCAAAAGTATGAGAAGAGCACCAGTGAGCCATAGGCAACTTACAGCAACCTCATGTGCCTGTGACAGGGCTCCGCACAGAGCGGAGGGCAACAAAATGATTTGAAGAAATGGTGGCCAAAATCTCAGAAGACACGAACAGACATTTCTGCAAAGAAGACATCCAAACGGCCAACAGACACACAAAAAAGTGCTCAAAATCGCTAGGCATCAGGGAAATCCAAATCAAAACCTCAATGAGATACCACCTCACACCAGTCAGAATGGCTAAAATTAACAAGTCAGGAAACGACAGATGTTGGCGGGGATGCGGAGAAAGGGGAACCCTCCTACACTGTTGGTGGGAATGCAAGCTGGTGCAGCCACTCTGGAAAACAGTATGGAGGTTCCTCAAAAAGTTGAAAATAGAGCTACCATATGATCCAGCAATTGCACTACTGGGTATTTACCCCAAAGATACAGATGTAGTGATCCGGAGGGGTACGTGCACCCCGATGTTTATAGCAGCAATGTCCACAATAGCCAAACTGTGGAAAGAGCCCAGATGTCCATCAACAGATGAATGGATAAAGAAGATGTGGTGTATATATATATAATGGAATATTATGCAGCCATCAAAAGGAATGAAATCTTGCTATTTGCAACGATGTGGATGGAACTGGAGGGTATTATGCTAAGGGAAATAAATCAGAGAAAGAAAATTATCATATGATCTCACTGATATGTGGAATTTAAGAAAAAAAAGATGAACAAAGGGAAAGGGAAGAAAAAATAAAATGAGATGAAATCAGAGAGGGAGACAAACCATAAGAGACTCTTAACTCTGGGAAACAGACTGAGGGTTGCTGGAGGGGAGGGGGCAGGGGGAGGGGGTAACTGGGGGATGGGCGTGAAGGAGGGCCCGTGATGCGATGAGCACTGGGTGTGATATAAGACTGATGAATCACTGAACTCTACCTCTGAAACCAATAATACACTGTATGTTAGCTAACTTGAATTTTAATAAAACCCCCCAAAAAAGGAAAAAAAAAGAAATAGTGGCCAAAATCTCTCCAAATTTGATGAAAACTGTAAACCCACAGATTGAAGAAACTCAGTAACTTCCAAGCACAGAAACATGGGGAACACTACACCATGGCACATGGCATTCAAATTTCTCCAAACTAATAATAAGGAGAAAACCGCACTGTGTGCTGACAGCCCAGGGAGGAGGGTGTGGGTCTCTTGTGAGAAGCAGGTCATGTGGGCACCAAACACTCACCTGGAATTATCCCAGAACAGAGTCCTACAGAAGCAATGGCCACATAGCCCTTTCCAGGCAAACAGAAGCTAAAGGGTTTCATCACCAGCGCTCACACTGTGAGGAAGCTTAAGGGACGGCCGTCATTCGGGCAGAAGGAACCGAGCACAGAATGGAATCCACAGGAGAAGAACTTCGACAGAAATCGTAATCACATGGCTAAATAGGGAAGAATTTGTAACTTACTACTGAAATCTCTTCAAAGGATCATCGACTTCAAAACTAGTCATGTACCATGGGTTTATAAAGTGCTCGTGAGCAGGTGTCGGACGCAGCGTGGCGGAGGCCGGCTGGGGAGGGTGGAGGTGAGCGGCCCCACGGTGCTTGTCCGAGGCGTGAGGGGGCTGTGGTAAGTTACAGGCGGGGTACTCAGCCCCACAGCAACTATTAACATCACAAGACAGTTGTAACTAAAAAGCAAACGAAAGAGAAAGTGGAATCTTTTAGAAGTATTTGCCAGGGAAGCCGCCGCAAGTGACCCAAGTCCCAGCCTGGAACGCTCCCATCTGGGGAGACCAGGTGCAAGGTTGTCCCTTGGCCTTGGACTCTTCAGCCTCATCAGGGGAACACTTCCGCTATTCCAGGTATGCATGACCTTCCCTGAACTGCTGAGCGTCACACAGCCCTAACCAACGCCGCAGGAGTGGCTGCCCCGCGGGGAGAGAACGGGCCTCTGCTGCGGCACGAGCCCCACCTCGGCTTCAGGACGCACCGCCACGGGAGAGCAGAGCATGCTACCAATGCAGGTTTTCCTGCGTGTCTTCTCTTTCCAGGGAGGGAAGCGTCAACCCTGCGTCCCTGTGTTGCGTCCTCCTCTGGCAGAGACCAGAGACCAGAGAAGAGGGCCGAGGCCTGAGGGCTCCTCCTTGTGGTGGCGGGCATTGCCCCCACATGGTGGGCATCTTATCTCACTGCTCAGGAATATTCGACCCAAAATAGGCAGACAAGAGAGAAAAGGAAGCAAAAACAGGACGACAGACTTGACCCTGATCACATCAGTAATCACATCTAATGTAAATGGTCTAATGACTCCAAATAAATGGCAGGGGCTCAGGTGGGAGGAAGAAGCAAGTCCCAGCTCTAGGCTGCTCATGGGAAATGCACTTTACATATGAAGGCATAGGTAGGTTAGTCGGAGGAAGGGTTCACCATGCGAACACCAGTTGGAGGAAAGCTTGCTCTGTTAATATCACAAAAAGCAAGTTTTGGAGCAAAGACCACTGCCGGGGAAAAGAAGGCAATTTCTTTCTTTTTTTTTTTTTTTAAAGATTTTTATTTATTTTTTGACAGAGAGAGAGAGACAGCGAGAGAGGGAACACAAGCAGGGGGAGTGGGGGAGGGAGTGGCAGGCTTCCCGCCGAGCAGGGAGCCCGACGCGGGGCTCGATCCCCGGATCCCGGGATCACGACCCGAGCCGAAGGCAGACGCTGAACGGCTGAGCCACCCAGGCACCCCAAGAAGGCAATTTCATCATGACAACGCACCTGTTCACCAGGAAGACAGAGCCAACCCAAGCATTCGTGTACTAACAACCAAGCTGTACAATGTAGTAGGCTGAAGCCGATAGAACTGCAAGAGAAATAGACAAACCCATGATTGTGGGCAGAGAATCAATATTAAGGCCTCAATATTCACATTGAGAGACTGGAGAATAAAGGGCAAATTAAACCCTTCAGATCCAAGTGGAAATCAGTGCCACAAAACAACAACAACAACAACAACAAAAAGAGAAAATTGACAAAATCAAATGCTGGTTCTTTAAGAAGATGAAGAAGTTGACGAACCTAGAGCCAGACCAGTCAGGACAAAAGGGGACCCAAAGTGCCAGCGTCCAGCGGAGAGGCGATCTCCGCTGGAAGATCATTTGACAGGAAATAAGGGAATATTATTAAAAATTCGTTCCAATAAATTTAACAACTTAGATGAAATGGACAAGTTCCTCGAAGGACACAAACTGCCAAAGGTTACTCGAGAGGAAGTAGATCATCTAAATAGCACTATATCTGAGAGAAACTACAAAGAAAACCCCAGGCTCAGATGGCCTCACTGGAAAATTCTACCAAACAGCTACAGAAGAAAGAGAACCAGTTGCACACAACTCTCCCAGGGAACTGAAGGGGACACATGCTCCCCAAATTCATCCTGCTCTCCAGAAGACGGTTGAAAGAATAAAACAGCAAATCACAGATTGGGAGAAAATACTTGCAAAGCACACATCTGATAAATACTCAGAACTCTTAAAACTTAATAAGAAAACAAACAACCCAAAACAGAAACGAGAGAAATATTAAGGGAGCAATTCCCCCAGGAAGAGACAGGAGTGGCCAACAAGCACATGAAAACATGCTCAGCAGGATTATTCTTAGGAAACGAGACACCACCACGTATGCTGTTGTGGAAAGACTGACCGTGAAGAGCATCAGGGGCGAAGAGGAGCTGCCGGTGGGACATAGAACACGACAACCACTTTGGAAGCCAGTTTGGCAGCTCCTCCTCTCATCCGTCGGGTGAGCTAAACGGTCTAGTCCGAGGAGTCTGCCCGCGAGAAAAGAAAGCGTGTGTCCGTACAAAGATTTGGTTAGGAGTGTTCACAGGTCGTCCACCAATGGAAACAGCCTAGGCATCAGCAGGTGTCGGCAGGTATTAGCAGGTGGGAGGGCAGGTGTCAGCAGGTGGGAGGCCAGGTGTCAGCAGGCGTCAGCAGGTGGGAGGGCAGAGTGGCAGCCGCTCCGCACGCAGAGTCCACCCAGCTGGAGAAGAGGTCAGCTATGCCGCAGGACGGCTCGGATGCATCCGAGTGGTCACCCTGGGTGAAAGATGCCAGGCAAAAGAAACCATATTCTGCATGATGCCACACACATGCAACTCTAGGAAATGCATACGGACCTGTGGCCCCGGGTCTGTGGTGGGTGGGAGGGCAGGAGAGCATGAGAAAATCTTTGGAGCGACTGGCGGCCAGGTCCACCATCTTTACTGGGGAGCTGGTGCTGCACATCGCCCTGCGTCACAGCGGGACCCTGTCACACCCTGGGGCCCTGAAACCCGCACATTTACAGCTCAGCTGAACTCCCTTCCCAGAGAGCAAATGTGTCCAGCTTAAAGCCTGCTGTCTGCAGCTCTGTGCACCACGTTTTCCCTGGAGAGCATGTTAAGAGCACTTCCCCAAGCCATCAGAAATTCTGGGTTCAATGCCGGAATAATGTTCCAACATACGGGAGCTCTGCAAGTTACTTACTCTGTGCTCTTTGTCGGGCATTTGGGTCGTCTGCTTATTTTCACTCACTTAAATGACACTGTGATAAACATTCCATACGTGTTCGGGTTACATGTGAAAGTTCGGTTGCCGGAGGGGGTGGTTATTGGAGCACACGTCTGAAACTGGGTATTCTGTGTTCCGTGTAGGCTCGGGGTTTGGAGCCGCCACCAAAGCCATGTGCATCGGCATGCGGTACTGGAAGCCCGAGCGCCTGGAGACACTCGTGGAAGTGAGCGTCGAGTGTGGCAGGATGACCCACAACCACCCCACAGGTGACGCTTCCTGTGTGGCGCCCGCGGAAGCCCTACCCACCGTGTGGTTCGTTTGCCTGTCGGTGGACTTGGCCTTCTCCGTCTTCAGGTCTGCTTACGCTCTGTTTTCGACCTAAAAGCAGGCCTGGCATGGAGCGTGGCGATGCTGGAGGGGAGAATCCCCAGCAGGTGCAGGGCCGTTTGCGCCAGGAAGAAAGAGCAGCCCCAGTTGTCTGAGGGAAGCTGGGCTTTGGGTTGACGTCCTGGGCATGCACATTTATGTCACAAGCGTTGGGCATCATCTGCTGCCAAGTGCTGCCCCCGGGTGGGGCCTGAGCCAGACCAACACTCACGGGCCTCATGAGCTGCACCCCTTCACCACCCATGCCTCTGTTTGCCCACCTGGATGGAGGCGCTGGGAGCTGGGTCTCCCTGAGCACGAGGAGAGAGTGGGTAGAACAACGGGCCTCTTGGCTGGTGCTTCGGCAGCTGCGCCCCGGGGTTCCCCACCGCATGTCCAGCACACGGAGGTAAGGCAGGTGGGGCCCCAGCTGACTGTGAGTCATGACCTCGAAGGGCAGGCAGCGCCTAAGTTTAAAAAAGAAGGACTTGGGGCGCCTGGGTGGCTCAGTTGGTTAAGCGACTGCCTTCAGCTCAGGTCATGATCCTGGAGTCCTGGGATCGAGTCCTGCATCAGGCTCCCTGCTCAGCGGGGAGTCTGCTTCTCCCTCTGGCCCTCCCCCTCTCATGTGCTCTCTCTCTCTCCCAAATAAATAAATAAAATCTTAAAAAAAAAAAAAAAAAAAAGAAGGACTTGGAACTCCCACACCTGTAACCACCTTGAATCCTGGCAAGGCAGGTGGCGCGCCCTCCCCAGCCCCTGCAGGTCCACAGACTGCTCGCTGCTGCCCAGCCACTGTTCCTTCTTTCAAGGCCACTTTTTTTTTTTTTAAGATTTTATTTATTTTTTCAACAGAGAGAGAGAGAGCACGAGCAGGGGGAGAGGGAGAGGGATAAGCAGGCTTCCCGCAGAGCAGGGAGCACGATGCAGGGCTCGATCCCAGGACCCTGGGATCATGACCCAAGCTGAAGGCAGACGCTTAACGACTGAGCCACCCAGGCGCCCCTCATATAATTTGTTTCTAATGAAAGATTTGATGAAACACTGAGGGTTTGATGGCATGCGGGCAACGCCAGGGAAGGCATGTCGGCTCCTGTCCAGTGTTCCAGATACGGCTGGCTGCAAGCGTCGTGGTCGTGTTACCGTGTGCGCGTCCTAGATGCTGGATACCCAGAGGGGGCGGGGTGATGGCAGGTGGTCAGCACGGTAGTGGGTCTGAGAACTGGACACTCACTCCCAGCCCATGGCGATGCCTCCCAGAGTGGCCAGCGAGCCACTGAGAGCATCTCTGGAGATGGCCATGCCCTTTCCTGCGTGGCTGTGGTCTCCGTGCGTCTCGGGCTGGCCTGGCGGCGCTCCTCTGTGACGGCCCTTGCTAGGGGTCATGGCACCCCTTTGTGCAGGAAACAGAAGGCCAGCGTGCACAGGGCAACGGCCCAGGACGCGAGCCCAGATGCCATCGTTGTGTTGTTCTGCCCCCCGCCCTGCAGGCTTCCTCGGGTCCCTGTGCACAGCCCTGTTTGCATCATACGCTGCACAAGGGAAGCCTCTGGAGCAGTGGGGCAGGGACATGATGCGGACGATCCCGCTGGCTGAGGAATACTGTAAGAAGACCATCCGGCACCTGGCAGGTGAGCCCGGCCCCCCTTCCTGTCGCACTTGAACGGGTTGCTCTGATTCAGCCTCGGGGCAGATTTGGACACACAGGGCTCCCAGACGGTTCGCCCCACACTGAAACTGAGGGCTGACCCCACCAAGGGGGCCGAGGCACCCCTGGCGGAGGACGACACCTGCCCAGGGGACCCCAGTAGCCAGGAGACCCGGCACAGTGTGAGCGGCTGCATCCCGACCCCGGGCCTCCTGCTGTCTGACGGCAGCCGGAGAGACGAGAGGGGTGCATGCTTAGGTTCGGTTTTCCAGATGGTCCTTAAGTAGCCCATTCCCCGGAGACGGGCGAGGGACACCCACACTGACGTCTGCACTGCTCCTGCACCTTATGGACGGCCTGACCCGAAGTCTGCTGCCACGAAGGCCAGACGGGCATCTGTGCCCACTGGTGACATTTACACCCAGGGATGTCTGTCTGTCCCCAGTTACCTCAAACCCGCCGTCAAATGACACACACCCTCCTTGGCCCCCCGTGGGGTATCCATCAGCTTGTCCAGCAGAGGTCCTAGGGGATTGCGGTGCGGCTGCGGTTGGGCGAGTGGTGGCCTGACGGACCAGACGCGAGAAGCAGGTGCAGGACTAGGAAGCCCACGGCTTCTCCTCGGGCGGCCAGCCCTCCACAGGGCTCTCTCCCTCTGGGAGGGATGGGAGCTGCGTGAGGATGTTCTCAAGTTGTCCAGGAGGGTTTCTGGCGTAAGTTGCCGCGTTTGTCCCGGGGCAGAGGGGGCTGCGGGTGTGAGTGCAAGAGCAAGGTTGTTGGTTTTCTGGGCAGCCCAAGGCCGAGGTCTTGAGACAGGAAACCCATGAGTCATTGTCACCCTCCACAAGCGGGGACTCATTCTAAATGCCTCTGGAGAAGCTTCCAGAACAACTTGAAAAGGAGAACTTTGCCTCTCCTTCTGCAGTGTGGGGAAACTCTCATCCACTGGGCCCCGTTCTGATGGGAAGCGGAGAACCTCGTGCCCACCGTGAACTGAAGTGTCCCCCTATAGACTTAATTATAGAACAGAGCTCCACACTGGCCTTATTTTCTCCTGGCTTAAGTCGCTCTTACCCCGGGCTCTCTGCAGCAGGTGAGGCTGCCTGTGGCCACCTCCTCCCACCTGGGAGAGACAGGTCAACAGGGCCGAGTGTGGGCCATGCAGTGCATTCACGCTGTGTCAGGGACGGTCCCCAGAGCTCTGGCCTCCCCCAGGGTTTCCCACAGAGCAGCCACGGGGATGCTCCTGGACAGGAACAGGGAGGACAGGCATTGGTCAGAAAATCTGAGACTATTCTTTCTGTTTAGTTTTAAATGTGTTCAACCTGGAGTTTTATGACCTCCTATGAAACACACCCTTTTTAACAGAAACCCCAAATCGTCCAGAGACGGTCGTGTTCGATTCTTCCAGGGCCTTCTGCTAGGTGGTGCCCACTGGCAGCAAAGACAATGGCATAACAGTTCCCTGTCTTACTGCTTGGACATCTGTTCCCAGACTTGGCTGCCCACCGGCCGGGAGAGAGGCGGCCGCACACGGGCCGAGCGCTGGTCTCTGCAGGGCGGCTGGGGCTTCCCGTCGGGCCCGGTCGTCTTGGCTCAACCTTAGGTCGGCTCTGCTTTTCGTTCTGTAAAGCAGACTCGGCCAGCTTCCCAGGGGCCTCTGGCCCCCTCGGACTTGGAGCCACATCCCCAGACCTGTCCCGGGGCCTGCCTGCAGCCCCCGAGCCGTCCCCTCTCCCGCGGGCAGCACTGTGCCCCGTGAGCCAGGAGTTTCCATCGGGCTGGCGAGGAGGCCGCCACGGTATGCCAGCCCAGCCGCCTGCCGGAGGGACGCCCAGCGGCTCGTGCGTCTACACCTGCGCTGGCGTAGCTGCCGCCACGAACGTCCTCTTCACCCTGTGGTCTTGGAAGCTCCTTTCAACCCCTCTGGGCTTGCGCGCCAGGCGGTCAGCCGGGAGTAAGGAAATGCCTCCTCCCAGGCTGCGTTGCGTCAGGGAAGAGATACAGGCTCAGAATTTTCAAGGGGATGCTCTTGGAAGCACTGCAGTCCCGGCCTTGGGTTCGGAATAGAGTCAACAAGGTTTGGGGTCGCTTTGGGCCCCGTCTCCACCTTCCTCACTCTGGTTCCAAAGTAGCTGCAGACACAAGCATGACCGAGCCGCAGAGCGGTCGCCGGGTGGGGCTCAGCCCCCACCTCCCGCCCCGTGCGTGCAGCCCACCCCGTTCTTTATGTTTAGAATACCAGGAGCACTGGTTTTACTTTGAAGCCAAATGGCAGTTTTACTTGGAGGAGAGAAAGATCAGCGACGACACGGGAAGCAAAGCTGTCTTCCCCGACTGCTACGACTCCGAGGCGAGGGACAAGGTGAGTCTTGCCAGGTCCGAGGGCTGGGGACAGGACTTGTCAGGGTCCCACGGCCTGGGGTCCACGCCGTGTTCCTGCCGCGTCTAGCGCCCGGCCTGGGGCTCCCCCGGCAGCAACCAGGGGCCCAGAGCAGCCGCGGGGACGGGTGTGGAAACCTTCCTGGAGGAAGCATGTGTGAAGCAGACAAAACTTTATCTTTCCATTTTCTCTCATTTAAAGCATGGTACGTGCTAGAAAGTTTGGGGAAAATACGATTGTTAAAGATGTTCCATTCCATTTCATTTTTTCTAGGGGCTAGGACTTAAAGTCGTAATAAATGAATAAGGTTGTGCAGGCCCTCGTCCTCATGCTGAGAAGACCCCTAACTGGCTGACACAGTCAGCATCGGGTTTGGTAGCACAAGGGAAAACCCTGAGTCACTGTGGCTTAGCCAAGATAGACACTTATTACCCGTATGTCCACGGATGCCAAAGCTGAGTTGCAAGTCCCTTGCGGTGAGGAGCTGAGGACATTCTGTGTGGGCCCTCTGTCTTCTGAGGGCACACTGTCCTCCAAGCTGGCCACTCCGGCTCCAGCCAGAGCATCTGCATTCCAGGTGTCCGGACGGTGCAAGGGGAGAGGGAGAGGGGGAGGGGGAGGGGGAGGGGGAGGGGGAGGGAGGGCCCACCCTTCCTCCTCGGGTGCTCCCTACCGCCCCTCTAAGTGCCCCCCAGGAACCTCCCCTGGATGCAGGAAGGCCCTGGTGTGCGGTCCTGCAGATGGTGCTGCCCCAAACCAAGCTGACTCTGTCTCCAGGGCACCGGGGTGCGACCGGCCAGTCTGCACCCCGGCCCCTGCCCGCTCCCGGCTCTCTCCAGCCTTTCCGCTCATGGCGCACCCCCAGGCTTCATTCGGCACCACCACCCGGCCCACCCTTGCCCGCTAGCCCCATGCTCCGCTCAGACACGGGTCGCGTGGCTCCGTCACCACAGACTTGGCGGCTACCCAACACGTGGTCAGGTTTGTTTGTCTTTGGAATGCCTGTATCCGTAGGAGCACGAGAAGGGGATCTTTCCCGGGCACGGTCACCCCAGCCCTGGGGCAGTGCAGCACAGTGAGTAGGTGCCCAGCGGCACCCTGGACGAACCCAGGAAGCTCACGCTCCAGCCAACATTGGCTTCACGTCTCGCATGACCCTGACCCCTGGCTCTTCCTGCAGGCTTACCGAAAATGGAGCTCGGAAGGCCGAGGGGGCCGGCGGGGCCACGATGCCCCCATGATCGCCTACGACGCTCTCCTAGGAGCAGACGACAGCTGGGCGGAGCTCTGCCACCGGGCCATGTGTCACGGAGGTGAGACCGCCTTCTTTAATGGTCTTGGGTTCCAGGCGACCAGCACCCCCTTCTCACCCCAAAGCACCCTCCCGGGATGTCCAAGGGCCCGGCCTCCTGACCCCCCGGAATGTTTGTCCTTCTCTGGGCGTGGTGCTGCCTCGAGTGGCCGTTGGAGTCGGGGTCATGAGAAAAGGGCACCTGGGGGAGCCGGGGTGTGCGTCCCTCTCCTTCAAGGCGTCGGGCTAAGAGCGGGGGTCCTGCTGGTACAGATTCTGTAGCCGGAGAGGGCTCTGTAGCCCTTTGCATCAGGCGGCCGCGGGTTCGAGCCCTCCAGGGGTGGCCGGGACGAGGGATTCCCCGCCTCCCGGGGCCCGCTCTCCCCTGCGGGTGTGAAATGAGGGGAGTCCTGGCAAACACCACCTCGAGCTGAGCACGGAGTCTCCGTGGGCATCCGGGCCCCTCGGTCCCTGGTGCGGAGGTGGTAGAGACGCCAGCGCCCGCAGACGTGAGCTCCCCGAGTGCCCGGCCCCCAGGACGGCCCGGGCATCCGCACACACGTGTGTCAGGGTGTGCAAGGAGGGAGGGTGGGAGAGGGACAGCAAGTCCCCTGGGTTGGACCCCGGGGCGGGGGCTGCCCTGAGGGTCTCTGAGACGGGCCACGCCCGACCGCCTCGACCCCGGGGCCCCTGAGGACGTGCGTTTCATTCCAGGTGAGAGCGCGGCCACGGGGACCATCGCGGGCTGCCTGTTCGGGCTGCTGCACGGCCTGGACGCGGTTCCCATGGGCCTGTACCAGGACCTGGAGCACAAGGAGGAGCTGGCGCGCCTGGGCGAGGCTCTGTACCACCTGTCCACAGAGGAGAAGTAAAGCCCTCTCGCCACTGCCCCTCCGTGGGGAGCCGCGTCCAGCTCTGGCAGCCCACGGCCCTCCTGGGTGTGCGCCACGCCTCACTGGCCATAATCACATTTTAACTCTCTCCTCCCCCGATGTCAAAACCCTACCTGCCGTAGGAAATGCACTGTCTGTCCTGCGAGGATGTTTGTCCTGCCCTCACGTGGCCCGGAGGCATCACTCTGTGGCCCCGAGCCTCCAAACACGGGAGCACAAACAGTCTCAGGGACGATCGTGTATTTCACTCCGCGCACGACTAACGCTACTCGCTCACTCACGCCGACAAAACTAACCACGACCGCCGTGCGTGGACCGAGCGCGCGTCCCCGCCGCTCCTGGCCTCAGACGCCGGCAGCCCACAGGCACGCGCTACCTACCTCCAGCCGGCGTTTTTAATCACACTAGATCTTAAAACCAGCCCCTTTGGAAAGAGTGCCTGAGAAAACCGGGAAATAAAGGGTCCTCGTGCGTCCCCGCTTCTCCTTCAGCGTGGTCTGCAGCCGTCTCGCGGGCCTGCCAGGCCCACCCTCGGCCTCCACCACCTGCTCCACCAGCCTCGTGGCTGGGGACCCGCAGCTGCTCGCCGTGGCCGGGGCGCCCCTGTCTGCGAGTCTTGAGGAAGAGAACCCTCGCTCTTGCTAGAAATAACCTCGGACACGGTCTTTCTGAAATAGCATCTGGTGTGAATAAAAGAGCAGTTGGTGTTTCACGTTTAACACGGAGCTTTGGCGGCTTGGCGGAGGCCGCTCTCTTCGTGGAAGGCGGCCTCTGAGCGTGGCCGGGGGCCCCCAGAGCCCGCGGGGTCACCCCCTTGCTTCTCAGGACGGGGGGCGGTGGATCCGGGGGCGGCTGGCAAGGAGGGTCCCGGAGTAACTGAACTAACCTTTGCTGCTGCTGGTGCTTTTCTGTGGGAAGAGGCAGAAAGCCGCATGGGGGGCTCTGGGCTGGGCGGCCCAGGCTTGGGGGGCGGGGACGGCGCTCAGCACAGCCTTCAGGAGCAGAGGACCGTGAAGGTAAGCTGCCATGCTCACTGTGGCCAAGCCATGTCCCGCTGACCCTGGCGGCTGGAGGCAGGCCCCAGGGGAGGGGCCCGGTCGGGCGCAAGGACACTCCATCTCCATCGTACCCGCAGTTTAGGAGAATCCGATCCATCCTTGAGTCAGGAAGTGGGTCTATTCACAGGTTGATGATAAAACATTTCAGCAAAAGTTCACAGGACTCCTGAAAGGAGTAGACTGCCTCCCCATCTCACTGCAGAGAAATGCACGCGCTGAAGTAAACAAGACCATAAACGTGATGAGGTGAACAGCACACCTGCTCAAATTTTAAAACATTTAATACTTGTGATTTCATCCTTATTACAGAGGTAATGCACACACACAGCTTCTGAAATTCAAGTGCGGCGCGTACATGGTGGTTTGTGGAGAGCAGGAGGCTCCCAAACCCTCAGCCAGAGTCGCGCTCCCAAGCCCCTCGGGCGGCCCCAGGAGCGGCCTCTCGCGTACGATGCGGAAACATTTGTGCACACCTGCAGGCCTTCCTTTTGGCATTTTTTGGACCCTGTCTTTTTAGCCGCTGCACTTTCTTGGGCACCGTGATTCATGTAACTCAGTTGTTCCTGCTTCTGCCGCCCCGTGTCTGCTTTAGTATGTAGCTTCTGATCCCTCCTGCAGGATCGTTCATCTCCACGGTGGCCCGGCTTCTTCACATTGTGCGAGCAGGGGTCAGGCAGGTCCTCCCCGTGCAGATGGTGCGTCCCCCCCGCACCGGCTCGGCGTGGGCACATGGGCTCAGAGGCTGGGGCTCCGGACCGTGCTGGGCAGCGCCGGGCAGCCCCGTGGCCTCAGGGACACGCCCCCCGCTCCTGCCGTGGCTCCAATGTTGGAGCAGGTCCCCGCTCTGCTCACATGCGTCTAGCCTTCAGGCTGATTTGATTAATCCATGTCCCCAGACTCTCTGGTTAAGAGGTTTTGCATTTAGATGTTGAACCCTTGTTCCCAGTGTTTTCGTATCTGGAAGCCAGAGCGGCGGTGGGTTTGGCAGACATGCTGCCCCTCTGGGAGCTGGGTGCCCCCACCTGGGTGTCCCCTGACATGATCGGAAGGGTCCACTCACAACGGCCTCGGCCCGGTTCTCTGGGACCGACCCCTCTGTTAGGGGGTCCCCAGGTTGGGGGCAGGGCGGCAGGAGGGGCTTTCACGGCCTAATGGACACAGGACAGTCAGAGCTGTTCGTGAATGCAGAATGTACACTCCGCTTCTGAGCTGCCCGGCAGCCTCCCCGATGCCCCCAGGCCCGCAGGCACCCGGCGCAGACAGCACCCGAGGCTCGGCCAGGTGTCCGCGGGGGGGACCTGGAAACACCCCCCGTTTCCGAGAAGGCCACTGGGGACACAGGACCTTCTCGGGGCCATAGCCCATGGGGACACAGACGCCAGGGAGACCCCCCGCCCACCTGTCGGCTCTCGGCCCTGTGTCCATCCTGCCCCATTGTAATAGCTTGTTTTCAAGTACGTTAAAACACACAAAAAGCCACAAAGTGGCCCAAAAAGCCCCATTCAGCAGCTGCCCCAGCTGCTCGCGTGGGCTGATTGCTGCCGCGATAACCCCAGGCCACATTCGCCTGGTGTCTCTCTCGGCGATGCGGACTGACGTGCCCAGCAGAGGCCGTGCCCCGGGAATGAGGGAGGGGCACCCGAGAACCCTCGGCCTGCCTGCTTCTACCCCAGGGCCTCCATCCACCGGGGCTGGACTGACGCCCCTCTCTTGCTGCAGCCGGCCAACTGGGGGGCTCAGGGGCAGGGCTGGGGGCGCCCCAGCCCAGATGGCCGCCCACGACTTCTAGCCAGATTGATTTCTAGGAAAACACGGGCTCGGGTTCCCTGACCCTGACTCATGCACAGGTTCAGCTTCACTGCCCCTCATGGCTCTGGGCAGCAGGACCGGCCTGGTCGGGGAGGTGGTCCCCCGAGTGCCCGCGGGGAGGGGCTGCAAGGGCGCGGGGGGGCACAGGCCGTGTGGGGCGAGTGGGCAAGTGTGCTGGGCCAGAGGGCAGCAGGGGGCAGGCCCGGCCCCAGGCTCACCCTCCGAAAGGCAGGGAAGGGTGCATGCAGGTCGGCAAGGAGCAAGGTCCGCCGTGGGGGCGCAGCTCTCTGTGTGGAAGACAACGTGGGAGCCGTACTGTGGGGGTGATCCTGGCTGGCTTCTCTCCCCTTTCTTTCTGAGGATGCACTTGTCGGGGGGTGGTCCCTGCTGCCCTGGGACTCAGCGGTCTGCCCAACAGGGCCTAGGAGACCCCATATCTCAGAAGAGGACACGGAGGCCAGGGACGTCCCTTCGCCGCCCGAGGACACGCTGACAAGGGCGGACCTGTGCCTGCTGATAAAGCAGACGGTGAAGGCCAGGCGCTGCCCACCAGGAAGGCCCCACTGAGACCCCCGAGGGACCTGGTGCTGCTGGCCTTTGGGGGCCAGACTGGGGTGGAGGGTCTCAATCAGGGGGTTGTCCTGCACCCTGACCCTCCAGGCCCTGTATTTCCAGGTGACCTCTCGGTAGCCAGAGGTGCCAACGGAACCACCAGGAAAGCTTATCGTGGCCGTGCTACTCACGCTGGCCCCAGAGAAAGGTGTTCCGGTCCCAGCACGGGCTTGGGGAGGCCCGCCTGCACCAGCTGGCAGGGGCAGCTGCCCACCACGAAGCCGCAGAGCCCAGACCGCCTCTGGGGAGCGCTGACCAGATGGAAGCAAGCTGGCTTTGAGGCACACACGGCTGGTGCTCCCACAACTGTCCTCGTCTGTGGTGCGCAGGGCCCGTCGGTCCAACATGCTGTTCGGGCTGGGCGTATGGGGCTCGGAGGAGAATGTGCTGGGCCTGCCTTCAAGTTCGGGGTCAGGCAGCCGTGGGAGGCCTGGTGAGTCCCCAGCACGTCAGCCCCGCCGTGGGCTGGTAGGTAAACACTGACACAGAAGGGCGCCCGGCGGCGAAGCTTGGCGATCCTGGCGGGAGGCGTCCAGTACGGACGGCACAGAAATGGGGTGCAGTCCACACCGAGCTGCCCTCACTCCGCACCCCTTCCAGAGCTGCCTCCTGTTCAGACGGAGGGGTCCCGGCGCCCGTAGGCAAGGGAAGCTGCAGGGGCGCACGAGGCCACAAGGCTGGTCCTCGGGGCCTGTGTTCAGACGTCAGAATGACCCCACATCTAGTTCAGCCATCGAGTGACTCAGCCCCCAGTTGTGAAGATGAATGGAAGGGCCAAGTGAGCAATGGCCCCCAGGAGGGTGGCTGGCGGTGCGGCCGGCCCGTCCGGAGGCCCTCATCTGCATCTGCCCCAGGCCCCGCCTGCACACCGAGGTCCTGGGCCCCGAGGTCCCCTTGCGGGGTGCAGGTGGTAGGCTCTGCTGCAGCCAGCCTCCCCCACGAAGCTGGGACCCGCGCACAACGACGGGCCCTGGAGGCAACTACACGGTCACGGCCTCGGCCTGCCGCTCAGTCAGCCACGGGCTCAGCCCGCACTGACAGGTGCATCAGGTACGGAGCTAGGGTCTAGACACCGCAGAGACGGGCGTCCGGTCATCGGCCCGGGAGTCGGTCTGGCTGGGATGGCCCCACGCTCCAGGTGGGGCGAGGCTTCCGTGGGTGTCTTCCAGAGCGCGGGTCCCAGAAGGAGGGACGCGAGCGTGCACAGGCGGGCAGGAGTGCAGCACGGGGAGGTGGTGCCACGAACTCAGGGCTGCAGCCTCGCCTGCAGGGTTTGGACCCAGTTCTGGACACGGTGGAGGCTGGAGGAGCCAGAGCACGTGGGGGCACAGGAGGAGGGGTGGCCACTCGGCGGAGGGAAACGTGGGATTGCAGAGCCTGGCCAGGTGGGTGGCAGCTGTGGGCCGTGGGGGCACCGGGAGGGAGCGCAGCGCGCGCGATCTGCCTGAGAGACTGAGTGTCGGGCCAGCTGCGCAGAGCCATGTCCCGGGTGAGCCCCCCCTACGTGGAGCCACGCGACGGCGTTCCAGGCCCCTCATCCACACGGCAGCGGGCGAGAGAGCGAGGTGAAGTGAGATGAGCCCGGGCAAGCACAGGGCACCAGTGGGGCGCACAGCCAGGTCAACGAGGTCAACGGCAGAGCTTGCACTGAAGAGATGCGGGCCCACCCGCCGCCTTGTGTCTCCGGGAAACGAAGCTGGCGGCCAGCCAGCTACCCGTCAGGCTGGGAGGCCACGGACCCCAGCGCTCGGTTCAGAGACGGAGCCGTGGTGGCAGTCAGGTCGGCAGGAGGGCCTGCGCTGATCGGGGTCCCACAGTGGCCGCTCCTCCCTGTCGCCGCGGGTCCCTGGATGCGTCTCCTTGGGGCTGCCTTCGAAGGCGTGGACACGAAGCTCGCGGGCTCTGGAGGAAGCCTGGACCGCGGAGCCCCGAGTGGCTGCCGACAACCTGCCTTGGCAGGAAAAGCGAGGTCTCTGGTGACCCTGCGGAGGGTAGCAGGCGAGAGGGCATCCCTGCAGGCCTGGGGGCGGGGGAAGCAGCGGCCGGGCGGTGACGCAGGCATGCCAGTTGGGCGTGCTCGAGAACCAGCGCGGAGGAGCCAAAGGCTCTTCTGCCTCCCCTGGTCCCAGGCCTGGGGTGTGGGTGGCGTGGGCGCCCCGTGTGCCCGGCGAGCCCCTCGGCAATCCTGCTGCTGACCGGCAGAGCTGTGGTCCCGGACTCAGCTGGTGCTCACTGTGTGCACGTGTGGACTCAGCTGGTGCTCACTGTGTGCACGTGCGGCCCGGCGGCCGCGCCGGCTCACACCCCTCTGGCTTGGGAATGGATTCAGGTTTCTGTTTTGTTTTAGGAGCCTAACCCACCAAATCCACAGTTGTCTGAGGTTGGGAGAGAGCCCGACCTATCCCAGGGGTTCTCAAAGTGGGGTCCCCGGGCCAGCAGCCACCGCGGCTCGGGCGACTTGTGGGAAAGGCAAGTTCTCAGGCTCCTGGCGACGGCAGAGTGAGACGTGGTGGTGGTGCTGCCCGCACTCTGGGTCATCGTGGTTGCCCGGTGTCTGAGGACAACTAACACAGCCCCTCTGCGTGAACTGAATGCATCCGGGCTGACTGGAGGCTCTGGGGAGCCTGCCGGGGCAGGCGTCCACAGTCACGTCCCCCCAAAGGAATACTGCCGGGCACTGCGGGCTGCTCCGGGCACCTCCTCACAGCCGTTTAAGAGGACATATATGGCCTCTATAAACCCTCTTTTCTTGGAAATGCATAAAAGCACGAAAGGAAAAGTATCGTTGTGTGTTTCCTTCCAGTCTGGTTTCTAAGCCCACATTGGGCCGTGCAGTTTGCCGTTCCACCTTCGCCGTGAGCACTTCCCGAGCCAGGATAGCGCTCTCCTTCCGCGGGGATGTGCCTTGCACTAAAGGGCCCAGTGTTGCACGTTTAGAACGCGCCAACGTTTTCATGGCATCAACAGCAGCGTGAAGACCATCTGTGCAGGATGTGGTTCTTAGCTCTGCATGGCGATCGTCTGCTTGGAAGGAATTGCTAGAAGGCTGAATGGCTGGGCTCCGTTCCGGTGCATCTTCAGAGACGTGCCCCCGCCCACCAGGGAGGACCCTCCCGTGCCAGGCTGCGCAGGAGAGGGGAAGCCCCATCAAGTGCCCGAGACCCACCCCCAGGAGGCTTGTCAGTGGCTGGGTTGAGGTCAAGGGCCTGTGGCCGCTGTGCTGATAAGCGACTCGGGGGGACAGGGGCTCAGGCCCCTCAGCCACGGGGTACCTCTGGGAGCATTCCGGGGCGCCCCGTGTGCCTGGCGAGTCTCATCCGCTCTGCTTGTCAGCAGAGACTACTTCCTCCAGCTCCAGGGTTCACCGCCCTCCATTCCTGCCCCCACGACCTTCCCCAGCTGAGGCCCCTGTGGCCGCCCAGGGCCCGCTGTCTGTCTGCGGCTCTTGAGTCAGGATATAACTGTGGCGTTAACATCATTTCTCATACCTAAATCTAGCTCTGCACAGAACCCCACAGAAAGTGTTACTTCTCTACGCTTACTTTTTCCCTATTCATACAAGTATAACATGTCCGTTATAAAACCAGTCAGACCCCCCCAGTGCACTTTCGCTTTCCCAAGGGCCTCCACAGAGCTATTAACACTGCTTCCCGAAGCCCTTGGAAGGACAGCGGGCTGGAAGTGGGCAGCGGACGGTGGCCCGAGAGGCCGTGCGCATCCCTCGTCTCTGCGTCTCCAGGCTTCCAGGCCTCTGTCCTCCCCCGGACTTTTGGGGTATTTGAAATGCGATTGCTCCACAGGAAATGTTCTATGGAGTCACCTTGGGAAAAAACAAAGATAAAATCTGTGACGATTGATTTTTTTTTTCCTGCAGCTCCAAGCGCGGCAAGATTTGTGGTGGCGAGAAGCCCGTTGACGCCCAAGCCCTGAGAAAGAAGGTCAGCAGTGTGACGTGTGGCCCGGCCGCCCGAGCCATCCTCAGTAGCCTGCTGCTCTACGTCACTGACCTCCAGGACAGGCCCCCGGAGCCGCCTCCCGCCAGGACGGCAGCCGGCAGGGAGAGCAGGGCCGGCCGCTCGCCCAGGAGCCAGGACGGCCAGCAGCGGCCCACCTGCTTCCAGCTCCTACAGGCCAAGTTCATGGGCACGGGCCGCGAACCCCGCCTCAAGAGGGCCCGGGAGGTGGGGAGGCTGATCCCCAAGGACAAGCAGGGCCCCGGCAGGAGCTTGGTGACCGCCACCATCAGTAAGCTCCTGGAGAAGGCTCGGGAGGGAGCCGGCCGCCCCCTGCAGGACCGGGAGCCACGCCACAGCCAGAAGCCTCGGCAGGGCCTCCCCGCCGGGAAGGGCACCGTGAAAAACATTCTGAAGATGTTCTTGGCCGCAGAGGAGAAGGAGGTCTGTGAGGAGCCCAGAGCGGCCAGGGCGCCCCTGCCAAAGCTGGCCACCAAGAGGGGCTCAGTCCTGTCCAAACTGCGGGAGAAGTTTGAGCAGAGCGGCTGTCTTTGCTCAGAGGCCAGGGTGCTGCCGCTGCGCACGGAGGGGAGAAAGAAGAACCTGCAGAGGAGGAGGACGCACTGGCCCGAGACCCGCGTGCTCCGCACGGCCACCATGGCCAGCACCTGCATCCGGACACCACTGGCCCGCTTCCTGGCCTGCACCACGGAGCCCATGCTGGCCTTCAGCATCGCCACCGTCATCTGCGGCCCCAGGAGCTGGCTATCCCACTGCGCCAAAATCAGCCACTCGCATCAGGGGCGCGTGCCCAGCGCGGGGGGCGTGGCACCCAGGGGGAGTAGAACGGCGGGACAGAGACAGCCTGGCGGGGGGCCCGCACAGCCACCAGCACCCTGGGCCATGGCTCGTGCGGACAGCCCGGAAACGGTGTTCCTGGGTGGGGGGTCCCTGCCCGTCCCCGGGCCAGCCCCCTCCTCTGCCTCCCACAGCAGTGGGGCCCTTCCTGGCGGTGAGCCCCTGGTGTCCCTACTCAAACCAGCCAGCCCAGGGCATGCCGGGGCAGTGGGAGGCGAAAGGACGGGGGACCCCCCCGCAGGGGACACTGCACAGCATACCGGGGCACCTGGGGAAGCCAGCGTGGGCCTGTGGCCTGGGCTCCCGGGTGCGGGAGCAGGGATGGCCCCCGAGGTTGCCCTCACAGTTTGCAGTTCTGAGGATGAAACAGAAGGAGTGACTCTAGGCTCGGAAGGAGACCCCCTGTTCGCTGTCCAGGAGACTTTCCCGGAACAGAAGGTAGCAGGACATATCCTGCCACTTCTGTTGTCCACGGTCCAGGCCCTGCGATGCACACAGTCAGCCGTGGGGTCTCCCCAGGTGACTGTCGCCCGGCCGGACACGCGCCAAATGTCACCACCTCCTGCCACGCTGCCCAAGGCCGTGGGGTCTCCCCAGGTGACTGTCGCCCGGCCGGACACGCGCCAAATGTCACCACCTCCTGCCACGCTGCCCAAGGCCATGGGGTCTCCCCAGGTGACTGTCGCCCGGCCGGACACGCGCCAAATGTCACCACCTCCTGCCATGCTGCCCAAGGCATCAGGTGGTAGACACAAAGGTTCTAGTCTTCCGAGTGGTGGAGGCAGGGGTGGGGGTGGGCTTGAAAGCGCTCGAGTGCCATTTCCCACAGGCACAGATGGTGAGAGCACCAGGGCAGCCGGCACGGCTGGGGGCTCCCTTAGAGCCCTGAGTGTCCCGCCTGGAAGGGCCACCACCAGCGTGGATCAGGACCTCCCAGCGGCAGCTCCGCAGAGACGTCCCACCTGGGGAAAGGCAAATGGGCACAGCTTTGGGGATTCAAAGGAGCGCTGGCGTCCTGAGGGCCCGGCAGGAGAAGACGTGCCTGAGTGGGCCTGTGAGAAGCATCAGTGGCCAGCATCAGGCGACAGGCCGGTCTGTGGCGGGGATGCCCCATGGCATCATCCCATGGTCTCAGAGAATCGAGGGAGACGGGACAGCTCCTCGGTCCCTGGCCGTCAGCAAGTGCTGCCTGCTGACATGGGACACCCAGCGGGCGTCTCAGCAGCGCTGGAGGCCACCCCCAGAGACAGGACCCCGTCTGACAGTCCCACCTCTGCGGACGAGCAGGTCCTGTGTGAGCGAGAGCTCAGGGGGCCGCCACTAAGGGGCCCTGACCGGCCCGGCCCGCGGGCTGCAGGGAGCACCAGCCCCGGCCTCAGCAGCGACAGACCCACCTCCCTCAGCGAACGCCCCAAACCAACTCCCGAAGCCCCCAGGCGGGTGGCAGCCACAGGGGCCATGGAGAGTCACACCGCACCAGCGAGAGGTAACATCCCGAACCCCGTTAACAGCGCGGCCCCAGAGCGGCACCCAGTGCGTGAGGGACAGAGCCGCCCACCGCCTACACACCGCAGCCTGGCAGCCCCGGCTCTGACCCGGGCCGCCAGCCCCCCGCCTGGCTCGGCCCCACCCGGGCCCTGGAGGCACCTGCTCGCAGCCGCCCAGAGCAGTGCCTGTGGGGTCTCGGGGCAGCGCCAGCCCAAGGCCCCCGAGGCGCCGGCCACCGTCCCACTGGAGGTGGGGCCACGCACGAGCGCCGTGGCCGAGAGCGAAGCTAGCGTGGTGGTGGGAGGCGGAAAGGCCGCAGCTGCACCCGGGAGCCCCTCGGGGGCAGACACGACCCCAGCCCCAGGCGGGGCTCACCCCACACCCCAGGGCAGTGCCGCGGTGGGGCCTCCGCCCTCGCCCCCTGAGAACCAACAGGCCGAGGAGGACGAGCACGTCCCGCCCAAAGACCAGGTTCCTCCCGGCGCCGGGGCCCCCCGCCAGCCTCCACCACCTGGAGCAGCAGAAGGAGGGCAGGGGGTAGGCGGGGTGCCCCACAAGTGCCCGGACCCCCAGGCACACGGGCCACCTGCGTCCCTCACAAGGGCTGGCGTGAGGGAGGGAGTCAAGATCGGGAACAGACGTCAACCGTGGGCAGGCCTGGGGGTGCCAGAGGAGGGGGCTGCGGGGCCCATTGGGCTGGATGGTCCCCCAGAGAAGGGGGTAGCTCTGTGGGGCCAGAAGCCTCGGTCATGGGCTGCAAAAGAGGGTCAGACACGGCCCGGGGAGGTCGAGGGGGGCCGTGGCGCTGAGGTGGGGGCTACTGAGGTGGGGACGGGTCACCAACGCAGTGAGAAAGGCACAGAACATGCGCAGGGGCAGCAGGTGAGGCGTGCAGAGAACCCCCCTCGGGGACACGGTGCCCAGGCTGGAGAGAACCAGGCATCTTCCCCCCCAGAGAAGCCGGGGCGCCCGGCACAGGCCCAGGCCGGCAGGATGGCGCCCCGCATCTCAGCAGGCCCCCCCGACAGCTCATCGGAAGCAGTGCCCACTGCAGGTGCAAGGGGGAGGTCCCGGGGACCGGCCCCCAGGGGCAGCCAGGCGGAGCCCGGAGCGCCACACCAGGTGGGAGAAAGCCAGCCCACGGTGGGCAGGAGCCAGCGGTCCTCCGGCCCCGAGCCAGCGCCTGGCTCTGCAGTGCCCGCACCCAAGCCTGGGGTCTGCGAGACGCCCTGGACCCCAGCCCAGGAGGGGCCCCCAAACACCCCGGAGGCAGGGAGCGGTGCATCGGAACATGAACGCCGCCGAAGGCTGGCGCACTTTGCCAAATATAGAGCCCAGAGCTTCGGCGACCAGAGGTCCTTTGATCTGTCCTTCAGACCGACAATTATCAGGGCCAACGACACGTTCAAACTTCCCAAGTGAGGCCCCGGCTTCTGAACACGGACACGCCTGGCACCTCGGTTTCTGCGTCTTGGCCAGGCTGCTTTCCTGCTTCCAAACTACCCGGCCTCACACGTGTGCGTCCAGGGAGCCGTGTGGCGGATCCCTTTCCCTCCAGGTAACTGGCCCCAGGACGGTCCATGTCCCCGAACTGTGGAGTTCTGCACCGTCTTCCTGGGGCCCGTGTAGCTTCTTGGGGACAGAACAGCAAGGATGAGGGATGCCCCAGGACATCAGGTGCTTGTCCCCGCGGGTCCCGCTCTTTACGGTGCTCGAGGGCACCTGGGTCCACATTGCTATCTCCACACAGAGCCATGTTGTTTCCACACCTTCAAATTTGCTGCTGAGCTTGTGTGCGTCTCTCTTGTCCTGTCTTGGCGGCCTGGGCCACCTGCCCTTTGTGGCGTCATCTGCAGGCGGCAGCCCCTCTGCTCCGCACGGGCCGGTGAGCTGCCCGCGAAGTGCGCTCGGGTTGGGACGGAACCAACCACGGGGACACCGCGTCAGTCCCCCAGGAAGGGACGGTGCACAGGGATGGATGTTTCCAGATGCACAGTCCCAAGGAAGTGTCCCTGTGGGCGCCACGTGCTGAGGACAGGGAACATCCATGGTGCCACGACCCACCTCTGCCCCCGGGGCCTCGCTGCCAGTCCTCCTGCCCGGACCGTTCCCTCCTCCCCTGCTTCTCGGTCTCTAAAGCATCTGCCATCTAGAATAGTTGAATATCCTACAGAAGCGTAAGGAAGGAAATAAAATCCCTGGTAACCATGTGGCCTCAGGGTAATTTCTGTCACTGTGGCGGGCGGCTTCTCCTTCACTGTCTCTAAGGCACGGCCACACTGGGGTCACATCTCGTGTACAGCGTTAAACTCTCCACGCTACAGCGCACCAGGTTCAGGGCCATCAGGCAGCCTCAGGAAAGCCGCCAGCTCTCGGGGGGACGGCGGCCCGGCGGCCCCGCACACACTGCGCTCATGACACCCCGTCTGTGGAAGGGGGTTCCTGCCTCTCGAGCACGCCCTGCTGCTGGCTGCCCTTCGGGTGAGCGATGTTCTAAGCAATGTCTACTCGTCCCGTAGAAGTTTCCTTGACGCTTCGGGCTGGGGCGTCCACGTGGAGAAGGTGCTTTCTGAGCGGAGCTCCGGGCGGTGCTCAGCCCTCGTCCGGTGCGGGCCGGGGTGCGGGCGGCTGCGGTACCTCCTCCTCCCCACGGTGCACGGAGGTTCTCGCGGGGCTAAGCAGGAGGCGGAGGGTCCACGCGGCCGCTGTGCCCCGTCCAGCCGCGGGCCCACTGCCTGCTGCCCGCCCCTCAGGCCAGCGGTTCAAAGTCCGGCAGACCGGCACCTGCCACAGCTGTGGGGGCCTGAGTCCGGGAGTCCTGAGGGGTCGCCAGAATGTGCCAGGCCTCCTCCGTAGAGCAGAGACAGTGCCCCCTGCGCCGCGAGGGCCCGCGGTGGGACGTGCTGCAGCTGCCAGTGTGTGCGGTGCTGCCCACGCCCTCGTCTGGGCACCTGGGAGCCCTGGGGGCACCTCGCCCACAGCCTCTGGCTCCTACTTGGAGTTGAGGGCCGGTGGGGACAGGGGCCGTCCCACCTCTGCAGGAGGACGGAGCGTCCCTTCCTGGGGGCATGCAGGCTGGAGACGTCCGGTGCCCCTGCCCCGGGAATCTCGGGAAGGCTGCACCTAGTCGGCTGGCTCCCTGGAGCCGCAAACCCCGGGAGGCGCCTGGGCTCACACTCGGGGCCGGGGCCCAGCAGAGCCGGGCGGCAGCACCTGCTCACACCCGCTCACACCCGCTCACACCCGCTCACACCCGCGGCATCTGTGCGGGAGCTGGAGGGGGACCGTGTGCCACCGCCTTACTCACTGTCCTCCTTCTTCCTTCATCCTTCGTTCCAGAGGATCTGAGACCATGTTTGGCAAAGAATGTGATGACAGAGGAGATAAAAATATTACATTCACTGAGCGTTCCCTTTTTAAAATAAGCAGTAGGGTTGTGCTGCTATTTTTAAATAGACCAGAAAGTCGGCTGGAGAATGCTCAGAGTGGCGTGAGTCCAAGCGGCGGAGTCAGACTCTGCTGCACACGCAGCTTCAAACAGCTCGCCCACCCAGTTCCGCTCGACTCCGGGCAAGCCCGGGGGACCCTGCTCCCTCTTCACCAAATCCGGCCGCACGTCCATGGCCCATTGTGTCTCAGGTGCTCCATCCGCGAATGCCCGCGGTTAGGATTCTACAGACGCAGCGTCTCTTCCTTATTTGAGTTTCAGTCTCGTAATTATGTGATTATGTAATAACCCACAGCTGTTCAATTCCATGTTCTCTGCTTTATCCCCTTTGGTATACAAATACCTCTAAAATGGGTTTCTTAGGAAAAAACTACGAATTATATTTTGTTGCATCTGTTGTGTTTTTCCCTTTGAATTTTTACTAACTTTATGCAGCTGGAGATAATTTCAAAACCAGAAATAAAATAGGTTTCCTATCACAGGTGGGGTGGGTCATCTTGGTGCCCTGAGGAAGACTCCCTACGGCCCTGCAGACAAGGGGCGGGTCTGTCAGCCGGGGCGTCTGGGCCTGGCGCAGCCGGTCACGTGGCCACCACAGGGCTCCCGGAACTCTGGGGCGACAGGTGAGGCGGCCTGAGCGCCCCACCCTTGGTGACCAGGGCTCTCAACTGCACCGGGGGAGGGGCCTTCAGAGGCTGCGTGGCTCGCACGGGCTCTCCGGCCCCCCCAGAGCTGGCCTCTGCACGAGACCCTCCCGTGGGGCTCCAGGACAGAGTCACCACGCGGCCTTGGGAGAGGTCCGAGTGCGCACCTGTGGGGGGTCCGGGAGGGGGCGATGGTGGGTGTGCGTGCACATGCCTTCCCCGCCCTGAAATGAAACCGCCGCTCCTGCCGTGAGACTTGTAGGCACCCAGTTAGGGCCAGTGCTGTGGGTACTCAGCACCCGCCCCGCGAGCACGCGGCGAGCTCGGTGACGGCGGGCGCAAGTGTCACTTGGGCAGCCCGCCGACACAGAACCCCGCTCCTCAGCCCCCACTCTTGTCTGTGAGAAGGGCGTGGGCACCATGCGTCCCTGGGCCTCAAAGTCCAGGCAAGGAGGCCCGCAGACGCCCACACCGTGTGCGAACGACCGCAAACACGTCCACGCCGCCGCGGGGCTCACCTGCCCCCGATCCGTCAGCTCTGGAGCTTACTACCCAATCAGTATTTCTGCCGCACAGCTTTCCTGAGAAGATGCTCACTGCAGGAGGGAACCCACTCCGAGAACCCCCCAGGCACGCTGTGCACGAATACCCCCTCTTCTGTAAACACACTTCTCTTTTCTGTGGCTTAGGCAAGCGGGAGGTCCTGTTGGCAGCTCCGAGGGGGCCTTTCCTGTCCCACTGTCACCGAAACTGCAGACCAGGGCAGCTCACGGAGCCTCTGGGCACGTTTAACCCTCATCCCCCGCCCCAGACACACGCAGAGAAGCTCCTTCTCCCCACATCCTGGCCTCCCAGCCAGAGCCGTGTCCAACAAGCTCGAAAGAGAACCAACAAGACTCCGTCTTCAGGTTAAACGGGCTCCAAGTAGTCAGGACCGCAGGACATCATGTCAGTAGAAACAAGCCCATCACGCAAGCACAGGTCCCTGGAGGAGCCCTACTCACAGCGACAGAGAGCAGGAGGGGCCCAAGGGCTGGGGCAGTATTTATGGGGACCCAGTTTCAATTTGGGAAGGTGAGAAAGTTCTGGAGACGGAGGGCGGTGCTGGCCGCACAATAATGGGAACGTATTTAAGGCGCCTGAGTTGTTTGCTCACTTAAAACTGGGTCCAATGTTAGGTTGTATGTGATGTATATTTTAGCACAATTTTGAAAGCGAGAGAGGTTGGTACGTGGCCTTAGCGTCAGTGGGCAGGAAGGGGACACGTCCAGGGGGTGAAGGGACAGCGCCTCGCCTGCACTGAGCCGCCCGGCCCGGAGGTGGCTGCTGAGAAATGTCAACAGGCCTCTAAAAATAACCCCCTCTGGAACTTCTGCCCTGTGGCCGCTCGTGTATTCCCTCTGCAAGCAGTGCCTCCCAACAGGTCCCGGGAAGCCAGCGCCGGCCGTGGTCACTGATTCAGCTCCTCGGCGTCCTGGTGCTGGCGGAGTGTTGACACCGACCTCCGCGTACGTGAACATCGCCCACGGGCCGCTCCCGGCCCACTGAGACCCCACGGCTCTTCTCCTGAAACCCTGGGACCTACTTCACACCTAAGCCACGGGGCGCCGTCAACTTCGCGGGGCTGGCGGGGGTGGGAGGGCGGTGTTAGAAAAATTCAGAGGGAAAAGCACAGAAACGAAGGGCGTTGTTGTTCTTCCCGCCAAACACACTCTCCAAGAAAGATTCTCAAGGAGAAAAGATCTCCTTACCTCTTGTTCGTAGGAGTCTGGGTCCTGGCATTTCCTGTGCGACCCGACCCGGCCGCGAGCTGCAAGGTGGACCGCTCGCTGCACAGTGAGCACCCTGCACGTGCGCTTCACGAGGCGAGAACACACGAACACACGTGTCAGCCCTACCTCGGTGCCCGTGGAGTGGGTTTCCCTGGGTGTGTGACTGTCATTTCATGAACCTGGGACTTCTTTCTTTACATTATTGCTCTTACGCTCTGAAGTGGACAGTGCCGTCACTTTCAGCAGCAGCAATATTTCTGACCATGACTGCACTGGAGATACAGCCTTTGAAGAAGTGAGTAAGGTAAGACAGGTCAGCAGGCTGAGCCCTGATCCCACAGGACTGGTGTCCTAATGAGAAGAGATCAGGATGCACATGCACAAGGGTGACCCCGTGCGGACACGGGAAGGACACAGCGTCCAGGGGCCAGCCCTGCCATGCCTGGAACTCAGACTTCTAGGCTCCGGGACTGTGCCTGGGTGGCTCAGTCGTTAAGCGTCTGCCTTCAGCTCAGGTCATGATCCCGGGGCCCTGGGATCGAGTCCCACATTGGGATCCCTGCTCTGCGGGGAGCCTGCTTCCCCCTCTCCCTCTGCCGCTCCCCCTGCTCCATGCTCTCTCGCCCTATCCCTCCCTCAAATAAATGAATAAAATCTTAAAAAAAAAATGAAAAAGAGGAAGAATAGGAGAAAGAATGATGAGGACAGGCAGCAGTGTGTGCCGAGCATGGTGCTGCCCTGAGCTGGTGTCCTGCCCGTCCCGAGGACTGGTCCCTCCATCTGTAGCAGGTTGAAGCAGAACAGCCTGTATCCCATTCTTGGCTTCCTAGGGAGCAGGGTTCTTGCACCTGCCTAGAGAGAAGCACCTGCTCCCCATCCTGCAGCATCTCTGAGGGTTATGATAGAATATGTTGTATCACAGTATTTATTCTTTAAAATGTTCATTTTAGGGACACCTGGGTGGCTCAGTTGGTTGAGCATCAGACTCATAATTTCAGCTCAGGTCATGATCTCCCATTCCTGGGATTGAACCCTGCATCGGGCTCTACACTCAGCAGGGAGTCTGCTTGAGATTCTCCCTCTCCTCTGCCCCTCCCCCACTCGCGTGCGCTTGCTGTCTCTCTCAAATAAATTGATCTTTTTTTATTTTTAAATTTTTTTAGATTTTATTTATTTATTTGACAGAGACAGAGATAGTGAGAGCAGGAACACAAGCAGCGGGAGTGGGAGAGGGAGAAGCAGGCTTCCCTCCGAGCAGGGAGCCCGATGTGGGACTCGATCCCAGGACCCTGGGATCATGACCTGAGCTGAAGGCAGACGCTTAACGACTGAGCCACCCAGGCGCCCTAATCTTTTTTTTAAAGTTCATTTTATCTCATTATGAAATAAAACTTGCTTATGAGTAACACTCCCTCAAAATTGTCTCCAAAACCAAATCATAAGTTTCTTGCAATGCCCAGAACATGCCAATTACCCAATGTTCAAAGTCTGTACTGAGAGAAGGAGAAACACCAGCGAACCTCAATGCCCTGACTCTAAGCCGCATGCTACCTCTATAATTCTGGGCTCCCTGCAGCTCTTACGCTGCACAGTGGACCTGCCATCCTCTGAAACCTGTTTTTCTTCTGTAAAGGACTTCACGGAAAAAAGTCTGGGGTGACTCCCCACAGGGCATGCAGAACCTGCTCTCCAAGGAAAATGTATGTGAGGCGCCCGAGTCTGGGAGGGTCCAGAACAGGAACGCAATACCTAGCATTTGCTGAGCATGCTCCGCATGCCCAGTACCAACTAAGCCCCTCCCGCCTCCTGTCTGATCCCTTCCAGGCATCAGGTGACCAGCCCGGCCGGGGTCACGTGCCCAGAAACCAGGCTGGGAACGAGCACAGCCTCCAGGACCAAGTTCTCCCCACTGCAGTCATGGGAAGGTGCTTTCTCCCAAAGAGAAAGGCCCACATCGGGTGACCTCAAGGCCAGGTGCACAGGGGCAGGCCCAGTTGTCGCCTGAGGTCCTGGGACAGTGATTCAGTCCAGCTCCTGGGCCAGACCTCACCTGCAGGGACAGGAAGCGTTGTGGGATGAAAGCGCCCTGAGGACAGGGCCCCACACTTTCTGTAGCCAGGCAGCCGCTCAGATGCAAAGATGTGGGCATTTGGCGGGGTCACTGGAGACCTCATAGCGCCTCCGCCCGGCCCAGTTCCTTAATCCGTCACTAACAGCATCCGCAAGTGTTCCTCCTGGCTTTGTGTGGAGGGCCCTCCAGACCAGCGGCTGCCACAGAGGCCCCACAGACCCAGGCTGTGTGCACAGTTGACCCCTGAGCCCCAGGGGGCCTGGGAGGCTGAGTGCCGGCCCACCCGGACCAGGAGGCAGGCCCACAGCAGACTGGTGGGGGGCCAAGGCCACAGGGCCCGTTCTGGGCCCCCCTGCCCACGTTGGGGGACGGCATTACTCCTTTACTGGCTACATACGTTATTACGGAAATCTCCAGACATGAAAACCCCTCCGTGGACCCAATCCCCAAGCCTCATGGCTCTGCTGTGGTTTCATCTGCTTGTCTCTTCCTTTTCTCTCTTGCTGGAATATATTTCAAGCCAACTCCAGACGTCGTATTATTTCGCCCATCAATATTCTTCTTCAGTCAAACAGAAAACAAATCTGGACTTCGTACTTTATTGGAAAGGATGATCTGGGGGCTGTTGCCATAGCTTCTCCAGAGCTGGGCCTCCGAGCTTGCTTTATGGAGCTCTGCTGGGCAGGGGAGACTGCAGGCATGGAGGCTGAGCGGGGTCAGCAGAGGGGATGCAAACACCATCTGTTTCCCCATCAGCAGGGAGGACAGTCCAGCGCAGCACGGACCCCAAGTCCCACCTGCAGCCCAGGGGCCGCATTCTCTGTGGGGTCTTGTCAGCAGAACACAAGGGGGCTGTGTTTCTCCCCCTTCCCTGTCTGCCAGGGTCACGGGGCTCAGCAGAGCTCAACCGAGTCAGTTTCCGCACGGCAAATAAGGGCTTGACCCCATCACCTCACTGTCGGGACCCCCGGCTCCGGCGTCCCCTCATCCATCTGCCCCCCATCCCGGCCCAGCCCAGGCTCCACCCTGACGACACGGGAGCTTCACGGGTGTGGCCTCGCTGCATCTGGAGGTCACATCTCTCCAGCCTCTTTTCACCCGAATCAGCCGATCCCGCGGCCCCTGTTGAGTGTGGGGTCACCGTGTTGCACAGGCCCTGGCAGCTGGAGCTCCTGAGAAATGCAGAGTCTGAGTCAGGGTCCCCATCTGGGTGCATCGCCCGCGCTCGAGCAGCACAGCTCCCCGCAGGTGTCCACCCCGCCTTCCGTGCCCACGGCGCCCTCGCCCCGCAGCCTGTGCAGAGGCTCCCGTGGCAGGCGTGCACGTGGCGGCCAGCTACCGTGGTCTCCGGGGAGCGCGGGCTCAGGTGCTGCTCCCTCTGCCCTCCGTCACCCGCGGCGGCCGTGACTGGTCCAGGCGACGGCATCCCACAGCTAAAGCTCTCGGACGCCCTTCCTGACTTCTAAACGGTGGCAGCTTCTACAATCAAGTCCCGAGAGCCTGGGCTCCTGCAGGAAGAGGCACTGTGGGGTGGCGCCCGACACCGGGCTGGGGGTCCCCCTCTTCTCACTGGAGGGCTGGTCACGAGCCCCAGGAGCTTCAGCCTTCCCAGGGGCACCGGGAGGGGGCTGGCCCGTGGGGTGCCGGATTTTGTGTCCTGGACAACTGTGGCTGTCAGCTTTGAGCAGAGGGGCTCTGGCCAGTGAAGGTGCCCGGGGAACTCAGAGCCCTCAGCGTGGGGGGTGACAAAGGCATCCAGCTGCCTCCTGGGGGGGGGGGCTCGGGCAGACGCTGGGCCCAGTGGTCAGCAGCCCTAAACCCCAGGCCCTCTGGCTGCTGGCCGTCCTTGCCACCTGGGGCCCCCTCCTTGTCTCACCTAATGTGCCCCCACATGGAATGCTTGCTGTCCCCTTGGTCAGGTACTGCCATCCTGCTCATGTCCAAGGCACACGTCCCCTGGTCTGGGTGTCCACTGGGCCATCAGAGTGAAGGCCCACGCTGCTCTTCAAGGCAGTTGTGAGAAAGTGTGTGGCAGGGAGTGAGACTGGATCCTGATCCCCATCAGGAGAGGAGCAGAACTTACAGGGAAGGGAACGAGGAGCGTCCCAGGATGGCTGGGTGGGCTGGAAGCTGGGGTGGTTTGGGGGCACAAGGTGCTGAGTACAAGAGAAGTGGGGGGCAGGAGTGTCAGCTCGCCAGTAAAGATGGTGACAGGAAGTAGGAAATGGGGTTTGGCCCCAAAGAAGACTCAGAATGGGAGGGGATTCAGGGAGTCATTTGCTTTGACTGGTAGCAACCTACCAATGAAAGGAAGCAGCAAAGACAGGAGGGCCAGGGTGGGCGAGGGGCTGGGTGCTTGTCCTGTTCCGTAAGATCCGGCAGGTGCTGTGAGGATAAGTCGCCCGATCTGTGGACCTAAGTTTGCAAAGAAAGGACCCTTGTTGAGAGTGTCCCAAGGAGGTCAGAGCATGGACTAGGGGCCCTTCTTTGGAAGAAGGGACACTGTCTTTCAAAAGCAAAACGCGGTGAACTCAGCTGAGCTTGAAGGCTTTCCCTGGAACCAGGACTGTTGGCAGAACTGGTCTCTGAGGTTAGGTTCAGTAGAGCGCTAAATTTCCTGCAGTCTTCCTGGGTCCTGAGAAGCATGAGAACATCTCGACAGATGTCTCCAGCTGGGGGTAGGGTGTGTTCCACAATTCCCTCTCCAGGTCCTCTCCGGGATGGACCACCCCTGAGACACATCGGGTGCCTGCAGGCCCACCGACACCCGGGTAGACTTGCAGTGGGGGCTGTCACGTCTTCACCACGTCTAGACGTGGCCCGGAGGCACTTCCCATGAGAAAACGCGTGGGGCGACCAAGAAAGTCAGGTCGTCAGACGAGGCTGTTCGCTGGTGCAGTGGGCTCCTGCACACAGAGAAGGTGTCTTTCTGTTCGAGCCCGTTTTTTCAAAAAGGACTCTTGGGATGAGGAGGGCTGAGGCTACAAAGGTTTCTTCCTTTTTTTTTTTTTTTTTTTAAGATTTTATTTATTTGAGACAGAGAGAGAGCATGAGCACGGGGAGCAGCAGAGGGAGAAGGAGAAGCAGACTCCCCGCTGAGCGGGGAGCCTGACTCAGGACTCGATCCCACGACCTCGGGATCATGACCTGAGCCGAAGGCAGACGCTTGACCAACTGAGTCACCCAGGCGCCCTACAAAAGTATCTTAAACCTCCTCCCTTTCTTACCACATTTCTAAACCAAAGTGCACAACAGTTTTGGCAAATTTTCAATGGTCTCCCCAATTTGACAAGCAGCTTAGACATGGTTTTCATGCCACAGTATTGAGATCTCAGAACAGAGTAATGGGGCCGGGGACCAGGGTTGCTCTGGAGTGTCGGGGGGTGGCTGACGAGCTGCTTCGGTGGCATCTCTCCGTCCGAGTAACAAGCACATAAAGCCATGTGCCTACATTCTCCTGGGTTGCAAACAGCACCTGTCCTTGACTCCCACTCCCAAGATTCTGACCACAAGTTTGAGAAGAGGCAGCCGGGGAGGGAGCCCCGACCTCTGCCTCCTGTGGGGAGCAGAGTACACCCTCAGCTGTTAACCCCACGTCACCCCAGGGGGCAATCCTACAGGGTAGTGCATTGTACTCCCCAGCCAACAGAGATTTTCCCAGGCCTGGCTCCCAGGGAGTTAGGGCAGGGCTGGAACCCAGGGCCCCTCTCCCCAGTCTGCTGTGGGGACACAGGAAGGAATGGGGCAGGTCCCTAGGTGGGTGCAGAGATTACGATCTCATTAATATGCTGTTCTCAGATCGCAACTGTAGCCTGAAAAAGAGCAGGTAAAAAATAAGACTTGCTCTTTTTCTGCATAAAAGAAAATAAAAATATGGGTCATAGGTCAGAACTTTGAGCTTTGGACCTGCCCGGCCCTGAGGTTTGAAGGTATCTCAGAGAAATCCAAACTGGATTTATCTCCCACCTTTGCTCAAAGCCCAGAAGGCCTAAAGGGAGTGAGGGAGATTCCTGAAGACCCACCCAGCTTGGGGGTGGGTGGCATGCACCCCATCCCACACCCAGGTCCCCGCCAAGCACCCCATCCCTCCCCCAG
>NC_058405.1:772298-778145 GCF_002201575.2 Neomonachus schauinslandi
AGAGACAGTGAGAGCAGGAACACAAGCAGGGGGAGTGGGAGAGGGAGAAGCAGGCTTCCCGCGGAGGAGGGAGCCCGATGCGGGACTCGATCCCAGGACCCTGGGATCATGACCTGAGCCGAAGGCAGCCGCTCAACGCCTGAGCCACCCAGGCGCCCCTATTTAAAAAATTTTTAATTTGCAGGGAAATTCACCCTTACCTGTTGACACTTCTGTGAGTTTAGACAAACACACAGAGCCCGGGGTCACTTCGAGCGAGACTGAAAACTGTCCCCTCCTGCTGCCTGGTCCCTCCCCGCACGGCAGGCTGGGGCCTCTGAGGACGGTGCGGGAGCGGCCCCCCGTGGCCCCCCGCGGCCCCTGGCCTTCCCGGCTGGCTCCTTCCGCCTCGCACTGCTTCGCAGCCGCGTCCCCGATCTTGGGTCTGTCTGATCGCTGAGGAACATTCCAGTCTCGGGCGACCACGGGGTTTGTGTGCGTGCGTCAGCGGGAGGGCGTGCGGGAGGCGTCAGGCCAGCGTTGTAAATGCCCAGGACTGGGGGTGCAGCAGGGTCGTACAGTGACTGTGTGTTTAATGGGCAAGAAACTTCAGTCTTGCCCACTGGCCATGCACTTGGGGGCTCCCGCCAGCTGCCTTCTTTGCGCGAAAGACCGTTGTGCCTACGTGGGCTTCCTTTGCAACTTTGTCAGAAAGCAGTTGATCCGCTCGTGTGGGGCGGGTTCTGGATTTCCCCTTACGTCCCCGGGCCTGGGTGTTTCACTGGCACCACAGCGTCGGGTTACCTTGAGCTCAGGTAGTGACTCCAGCTTCACCTCAAGCCTGTTTTGGTTCCTCCAGTTCCGCTGCCTTTCCCCTGGACTTTCGGAATCCGGTTGAATTTATAGATCGGTTTTAGAGTTTCAGTTTGTTGTTGGCATGTGTGTCCTTCCCTTCTGGGGTCCCCACCGGCTCCGCCCCCCCCGCATCATGGTGGCTCCTTCAGTAGAAAGTGCTCGGCACGCGGGAGAACCACACGAGCTTCTGCTCTTCCCCACCCTGCGTGGCGACAGTACCCGGCACGGAGGCCGCCACGCCGGCCAAGAGGGTTTCTGGTTTCCTTTGGCTTGCACTGAGCGGCGTCAGTCTGTCCGTCCGCCCGCGCGGCGCTCCGAGGCCCCGCCTGCCCCCCTCCTGGAGCTCCACGCAGGGCGCTCCTCAGTCGTGGGTTCGCCTGCGGTTTGAGCGCATAGTGCTTTGGCCCTGGTGCTTTTCTTGACTGTTACCTGTGTTATCCCTGTAACGTTTTTCTGTTAAATGCCGCTGGTGCCTCAGATGTTTTTCTTCTTATAGCAGATTGTGGCTCTTCTTTCGTTGTATGACATTTTATTTTTTCTTAAAGTAATTTCTTTTTATTTTATATATTTTTAAAGTGCGTTTCTTTTTTAAGAGTGGTACTTAAATATAACATGGAAGGAAAACAACAATGCTTTGAATATTTTCTTTGAAAATGAGCTGTTTTGAGGGTTAAATTAAGGTCATTAAAAGCATAATGTGGCGCCCCAGGCTTACTGTAATTCATTTGAATGTTAGTCTCACAAATCTTTCCCAGCTGCCTGGGAAATTAGTGATTCATTGAGGTAGTTCGTGGTTTTTGGCTTCTTTCCCTATATGTTTCTATGGTCATTAGAAAATTAATGATTACTTTTTCACATATTTATTATCAATAAAAATATTTCTCCCAAAGTAGTTCTTCACTTACACAGATCAGGTGTAGAATAGGACAGTGACCTGCCGCTGAAGCCCCCAGGCAGAGGGGCCACCCAGAACCCAGCCCCGAAACCTGCTGGGCCTCCTCCCGGTCTCTGGCTCACGCTCGTCCTCTGTGCGACCGCAGAGAGCTTTCCTGAACCCCATCTGACCTCGGTCCCCTGTTTCCCGGTCACCCCAGGGCTGGACCATGCATCTGAGCTGCTGTCCCTGCCCACAGCTGTCCCTCAGACCCTCACTGCTCCCCGACCAGCAAGGGCCTCTTCCTGCCTCTGTCCCTTCACTCAGTGTGGCCTCTTCCCTCCAGCTTTCCTGGTGTCTCCTCCTGTGTGTGGATCCTGGCCTGTGGGGCCCTGACCCGGAGCTTGGGGCCCAGCCCGCGGCGTCCGGCATGTGTGTGTGTACCGGTCTTCTCCTGTCGGACGTGGGGAGGAGTGAGCTGCAAGCATGGAAGTCAGTGTCCTTGGCCCAAAGGCCTCTGAGCCCAGGCAACGCGTGTCTGTCCCTCTGAAGCAGCCCCTTCTCTCCGTTTCAGTGAAGCGCTATATCCGGAAGGGCGTTCCCCTCGAGCACCGGGCCCGCGTCTGGATGGGGGTGAGTGGAGCCCAGGCCCAGATGGACCGGAACCCCGGCTATTACCACCGACTCCTCCAGGGAGAGCGGAACGACAGGCTGGAGGAGGCCATCAGGACAGGTGAGCCGCCCGGGCAGCTCCCCGGAATTGTAATGCTGAAGAGGAAATGCACATTGTTCAAGAGGCACCTGCTGTTTTTAAGTTGAAATTTTATTTTTCTTAAAGGAAAACCAAAGCTTAAGCATTCATGAGGGGAGAACAGTGCTTTTAATTGCTTCAGCCGGCCAGGACGGACGTGGGTGAGGGAAGGACCAGGTTTCTTCCGTGGAGAACCCGAGGCGGGTGAGCAGGCTGCTGAGCCAGCGGTCAGGGCGCGGAGGGTAATCCCTGTGAGGGATTTGTGCTGATGACAGCGCCCTTGGGCTTACAGACACGGTGACCCGCATGTCCTGACGCTGCACACCACGGCTGCCCGCCTCGGCGTCAAACTCCCGTTGTCATTTGGGGTGCTGATGGATCCCCAGATTTTCTCAGTGGCCACATAGGCTCACCAGCTCGTAAATGTCCAAAGGGCCCAAACAAATATTTAACCTAAACTGAATAATTAGATTTTGAGGAAGTGTCTGCCTTTATGGTTTTGTTTTTGAGAAATACAAACTTAAACACAAAATACTTTATTTTTTTTAAAGATTTTATTTATTCATTTGAGACACAGAGAGATACATATATAGAGAGAGAGAGCATGAGGAGGGGGAGAGGCAGAAGGAGAGGGAGAAGCAGGCTCCCTCCCGAGCCAGGAGCCCGATGCGGGGCTCGATCCCAGGACCCTGGGATTATGACCTGAGCCGAAGGCAGACACTTAACCATCTGGGCCACCCAGGCGCCCCTATTTTTATTTTTTTAAAAAATTTAAAAAGATTTTATTTGAGAGAGAGAGCATGCACACATGAGTGGGGGGAGCCTCAGGGGCAGAGGGAGAAGCAGGCTCCCCGCAGAGCAGAGAGCCCGACTTGGGGTTCGATCCCAGGACTCTGGGATCATGACCTGAGCTGAAGGCAGAGGCTTAACCAACTGAGCCACCCAGGCGCCCCACAAAATAATTCTTTAAAACCCAATTACTTGAATGTGCTGAGAGGTGGGGCTCCATGGTGGAGTGAGATTGAGGTGTGTCCCCAGCCTAAGGAAGGGGGTCCCTCGGCCCTCGAGGCAGCCCCAGCACCGGAACCTGGGGGAGGAGGGGCCGCCGGGCTGCCTCAGGTTGGGGGAGGCCTGGGGTCCAAGGGAGGCCATGCATATCAGATAAAACAGAATGTTGCTATTCATTTGAAAAGTGAATTTAGAGGTTCTGTTCAGTGCCGGCATTTTTGGATAACAATTTTTTATTGTGGTAAAATATACGTAACAGAATTTATTGTTCCATCTTTCCAAACTGAAACTCTGTCCCCCTTAAACACCAACGACTTCCCCGCCCCCGAGGCGGCCTCCTCCTCTGTCTCAGGTAAGGGACATCATGCAGAATTTGTGCTTTTGTGTCTGGCTCACTTGGCTCAGCGTGGTCGACATTGTTGCGTGTGTCAGGGTCTCCTTGCTTTTTAGGGCTGAGCACGGTTTGGCTGTCAGGACAGACTCCGTCCAAGGTCTCTCTTCTGCCGGTGATGGGCACCCCGGTTGACTCCTGCCTGTGAGAGTCTGCTGTGAGGAACCGGTGTCCAGAGATTTCTCAGAGACCCTGCTTTCGGTTCTTCTGGGGACGTGCCCGCAGTGGGACGGCTGGGTCACGGGGTCGTTTGAAGTCTGGTTTTTTGAGGGACCTGGAGAAATCACTTTATAGGGATAGAGGGTGGAGCCATGCTGCGTGTGAGCACAGCCTGAACGTCCCTGTCCACACCTCCTTCCACAGTGGGGAGAGGAGGGGTCGTTCCCAGAGAAAAGTTTCAAAACATGTGGAAAACTCCTCATAAAGAATAGTGTATAAGAATGAGCACAGCTGGTCACTCCAGAGTCTGAATTAGTAGAAAACACTAATTTTCTCCTCTGGAATGTTTAGAATTCCAGGAAAAAAACTTCCTTGTAAACAAACATACAATGAAAAATAACGTGCTTTGAGGCAGTAAAGCTTACTGTTCAGCTCAGGTCTGTTCTCCAGTAAGCAGAGGTTCAGCGCGGGCGCCGTAGGTAGGAACAGAAGCACTGTCCCATGGTGGGGACGCAGGTGCGAGCAGAGGCCGGCCCATAGGCGCCTCGCCCGATGGCGGGCGGGGAGCTGAGGGTCCCGCGTGCCCCAGTCCGTTCTGGTGATCACACCTAGCGCGGCAGCAAACGCACCACAAATCTCATCTAAGTGAGGTCAGTGGGTTCAGAAGACAGACACAAACCCTCCTTCCTTCCTCTGTCTGCAGGCTAACACGTATGAGCCAGGTGTCGGGTCCGCCTGGGGCCTGGCCTGCAGGCGCTGGTGCAGAAGGCGGACCAGGGTGTCTGAAGGGGATTCTCAGTGTGTTTTCTATCTTCAGAATTGGGGAAGATTTTCCAGTGTTGTGAACAAGAGTTCACCTGTGGCCTGGGGTCCTAGAGTTGAGCGCCCTCCGTGGCCAAGGGGGGGACATTGGGGGTGGTGGTGCAGATGGGGTGCAGGGCCGAGGACCTTGAGGAGAGGCGGGGGCCATGTGGCGGGAGAAGCGACCTTGGAGAGAATGTGCTGTTGGGGCCGCTGGGGCACCGGGGCTGTAGCTGGACAGGGCGGGAGACCCCGCCAACACCTTTGTCTTCCATCCTGACTCCTGTTACCGTGGCTCTGTTGCCCGTGGAGGGTGGCCAGGGTCGCCAGGCGGGGTTTTAGGCCTCGTCGGGGGTAGACACAAGGACTACTTTGTACATCATAGGCCAGTCTTCCGTCTCCACCGTCTGGATAATTCCGTGTCGTGAATTTCCCTGCAGATATGAACAGGACCTTCCCGGACAACATTAAATTCCGGAAGAGTGCAGATCCCTGCTTACAAAAGACACTGTACAACGTGCTGCTGGCCTATGGGCGCCACAACCAAGGTGTGGGCTATTGCCAGGTAAGTTCCAGGAAGTCAGCACACGCCAGTGGGGAGGTGAGCGTGATGCGCCCGCAGTTTATAGCAGGGACGTTCTCCTGGTGAAGGCTAAGTGTTCAGTCCCATTCATGAGCCCCAGACGCAGGGCTGTGACGTTGAAATGTTTCCCAGGTAGAGAAGCAGTACAATGTCTACTTATGATTTCTTTTGGTGCCAGACCATAGGGAGGGGTGAGGCTGGGAAGCAGGCAGGACTCACTTGTGTGAGCAGGGCTGTAATTACTGGAATGAGTGACCAGCACCTCCTGGCCTCAGGGCAGAGAGTGTGCGTGCATGTATGTGTGCACGCATGTCTGTGCGTGTCTGCATGTCTGCTTGTGCATGTGCATGTCTGCACATACGTGTGTATAGTGTGCATGTGCGTGTGCATGTCTGCACATACGTGTGTATAGTGTGTGCATGTGCGTGCGTATATGCATGTATGTG
>NC_058405.1:778155-789398 GCF_002201575.2 Neomonachus schauinslandi
TGCGTGTGCATGTCTGTGCACGTACGTGTGTATAGTGTGTGCATGTGCGTGTGTATATGCATGTGTGCGTGCATGTGCATGCCTGCTTGTGCGTGTGCATGTATGTGCGCACACATGTCTGCGTGCATGTGCATGCCTGCTTGTGCGTGTGCATGTCTGTGCGTGTGTGCGTGCACACGCGATGTGGCGGGGAGTTCCTTCCACATCATTTCTGGAAGTCAGATCTTCCTGCGATTGCAGATAACAGCAAGCCTCATTACCTGTCGATTTTTGTCACCTTGTGTGGGTTTGCTGCAGGAAGCAGCACGTCACGTGTGGACGAATCATTCCTCGTTCCTCCCAGACGTCACTCTGCCTGGGGCGTGGGGGAGGGAAAGTGACAAGGGCCCAAGTGCTCTCTGCGTGCCTGCGTGGGACACATGGGCCTTCCCGTGTGGGCCTGTGCTGTCGGGGCGTGTGAGCGGCCCGTGCACGCACTCTCCGTGTGTCGGCACCACACCTTCTGCCTGTGGCCCACGGTGGGAGCGGCTTCCCGCTTCCCGAGCTCCGGCTTCTACAGTTTCCTGGGGATGGCGGGATTCACGGATGGGAAGTTTGCATCTGACCGTCGTGGGCGAGGCTCCAGGAACTCGGTGGGGGGGGGGGTGGGGGCGAGGGCAGCGGCTGCAGAGATGGGAGGGGGCAGGTCCTTCTGCAGAGACTGGTGGCAGCAGTGCCTACCAGAGAGCACTGTTCGCTGACCACTGCCCTGGGCTGTTCGAGGTTGCTCTGGTACCTGCGGGCCGTGCCACAGCAGAGGAGGCGGGGCGGGGCTTCTGTTGCCGCCATAACTTAGGGTCCTGGATGAGGACTGGCCTTGGAGGAGCTGAGGAGGCCGCGTGATCCAGAAACCGCCTTTACATATTCCGGTTACTGTTCTTGCAGCTTTTTTTTTTTTTTTTAAAGATTTTATTTATTTATTTGACAGAGAGAGACACAGTGAGAGAGGAGCACAGGCAGGGGGAGTGGAGGGGGGAGGGGCAGGCTTCCCGCCGAGCAGGGAGCCCGATGCGGGGCTCGATCCCAGGACCCCGGGATCATGACCTGAGCCGAAGGCAGTCGCTTAACGACTGAGCCACCCAGGCGCCCCTCTTGCAGCTTTTAAAAACAGCATTAAAAAACCAACCCATACAGCTTTAAGCTTGGCGCGATGCCAAAGCTCGGGTGTGTATTTGTGAGACTGCACGCGGGCCGCAGGACGAGGTGCGCGGCCACGAGGGTGACACCAGGAGTCTGTTTGGTCTCGGTTGCAGGCGGGGGCCCTTAGCGGCCCGTGGGAGGGTCTGCTCCAGGCCCCCGGCTTCCAGTGGCCTCTGGCGGTCCCCGGCGTGTGCCTCCCTCGTCCCGTGGCCTCTCCCTGCGTGGTGTCTGCGTGTCCAGATTCACCTTGCTGGCTGTGCCCCCGTTGCCAGAGGAGGACACACGCAGCTTAGGAAACAGAGACGCACTAGAGGAGGACAGGGAGGACGGAGAAGGCGCAGTCGTGCAGACGCTCCCCCGCGGTGGGTGAGCCCCGCGCCTGTAGCTCGCGTGCACTGTGAATTTCCCCCTCCGTCTGCATCCAGAATCTGTCCACACCCGCCGTGTCAGAGGCCACGTTCCTCGTGGTTTTGGTGAAGTTCGGCCACGGGTCTGGTTTCCTGATGCAGTTGTGCCGTCAGACTGTTGTAGGAACCGGTTGTGTGTTGTGTCTCGTCGTGAGGCTGAAGGCGGGAGGAGAGTCTGTAGGTTTCCAGGCTGAGCCCCGAGAGCTTCCTCACACCATGTTGTGTTTCCCCCTCTTTGTGCCGAGTGCGTCACTGAAAGGCCACCCCTGGATGGTGCGGATTTTGGGGGAGAGCGAGGGAAATGCAGTTCGTGGGGAGCAGCCCGAGGCCTGCAGAATCTTGAGGCGGCTTAAAACTCATTTTCTCACTTCAGGGAATGAACTTCATAGCGGGATATCTGATCCTCATAACGAAGAGTGAGGAGGAGTCCTTCTGGCTGTTAGAGGCCCTCGTGGGAAGAATACTGCCGGGTATGTGGACCGTTCCTGCCGCGGGTCTTCCCCGTCCCGTCTCTGCCGCCCTCACGGCGGCTCAGCTGAGGAGGAGGGATTTCATCAGGACGGAATGGGAGTTAAAGGGAAGAGAAGGATTTAGGGTGATGGGCTCCAGCTGAGCATCCTGGCAGTTCTGGCCCTGGTGGCATTTTCTTCGTGCTGTGTCTTAGAGCTTGGACTTTCTGTGTCGGGGGCTCGGCCCCAGTCCCCAGCCTGAACCGTCGTGGGGAGACTCATGGGACCTCAGTGCGGGGCCCGCTGGTCCCAGAATCTGAGGGAGGGCCACTTGGCCCCGTGCACACACTTGCTCTCGAGTTTGGGAATCGTCCCAAGAGTAATTGTCCACTGGTACTGTTATTGAGGTAAAATTATTCTTTTCACACGTTTTTACTTTTCTTTTTATTAACAAATACTGTTTTAAAATTAATTACAAGTTAATCGTCAGTTTATTGGCTAATAACCACTGGTTTTGGTGACGTGCAGCGTAGATGGAGATCGCTTGGGGAAGACCTGGGCCCTCCAGAGGGGACGGTGTGACGACCACTCACAGCCTCACGCCCGGCCTGGGGCGCGGATGGGCATGCCCCCGGAGTCGGGCTGGGGCCGCCCCGCGTCACCCAGGAGAGCTGGCTGCGGCCCTGGCAGCCCCGTGCCGGCTCCGTGGGGGCGTGCACCGTGGTTTCTGCCCCGCGGCGCACAGCATGGGTCGGCTCCAGAACAGCTGTGACGCACGGCCCAGCTGCTGAACCCACCTTACAGATGAGGACACCTGAGGCCTCGACCCCACGGCTGTCAGACCTTGGCACGTGTCTCACGGAAGCGTGCACCAGAGTGGCACCGTGACAGAAGGGAAGCATCTGGACGGGCCACCTTCGAGGAAGGTGTGAGCACTCGGCGTCCCAGCTCCGCTGCGGGGGCCTGAGCGGTGGGCACGGGAATGGCGAGGAAGCCGGGGCAGGACGGAGCGGGGACGGAGCTGCGTCCAGGGACTGAATTACGAGGAGAGTTTCTATCCCGGATCAATTCAGTTCTTGTCTACAAAGACCTGCCGCCAACCTGCCGGGTCCCAGTGTTGCTCTGGGGGCTTGGGAACATCTGTGAGGGGAGCGTGAGAGGCCCTGGCGCCACGCACAGCGTGTCACCGACGGGGAGGACAGGTGTCGGGGCGGTAAGCGCGACTTGGAGAACCAGAGGGGCTCCAGACTGACCCTTTTTAGCCCATAAAGTGTCATTTCCTATCATCACGAGGTGCTCTTGAACCCAGCTGCAGTACAAACAGGCCTCAATTCAAAACCAGTAGAATCGCCAGGACGGAAGGGGACGGGAGGCGCTGCTCGTCGGCCCACAGGCCGGGTGGTCCCAGCGCCAGTGTCCTGCTTTGACTTCTTTCTTTCTGTGTTACACAGAGAGATGCGCTGCCAGGTCCTCCCGCGAGAAGCTGAGGGGCACGGAGCGTAGACTAGAACGTCAGCCAGTGCCGCCCGGTCCCCTTCTCCCCGGAGGCGGCTGCGCGGGTTCGCGGGGTTCGTGCTCACACACGCAGAGACCCACAGACGACACGGTGAGGCCCAGCAACACGGAGCATAAGCAGTCGGAAAGATGAGCAGAGACGAAAGCAGGTTCTTTGGAAAAACTGACAGAACAGGCAGGACTGACAGAAAAAGCGGGTAAAGTATTCAGAAATGGAAAGGGTGCTGTAATTTGGAAATCTGTAGACTTTTAAGAACTTCAAGAGAGTATGAATAAAATGAAGTGGCCAGATGGAAAACTGAGGAAAATACCGCCTAACAAAGCTGATCTGAGGGAACCCAGAATGTCTGAGATGACCCGTGGGCAGACACGCAGGGTCGCGTCAAACGTCAGAGGAACGGGTCATTTCTTTATCAGTGTTGGAGAAAACAGAGGAAGAAACACCCATCAGTTCGATACGGGCCGGCACCTCCTCGCGGCCGTGCGTGCACACACAGCCACGCTCGCCCAGCCAGCAGCAGCTGGGATCTTGACGAGCTAGGGGTTCTCCCGGATGCAGGGAGGGCTTAACTGTGAGATACTCGAGGGCAGAGTGAAGCCACGCAGGCTGGAAAGAATCCTGGGGATGCGTCCTGATGCTGTGATTGTGGGAACAGTGTGGTGTCGGTCAGGGATGGACAGCACAGCGTGGAGCCCAGAAATCAGTCTGCTCCTCCGTAAGTCTGTGGGAACTGGTACGGGAGATTAGGTCAGTTAATGGGGAAGAGACAGGCCGTCTACAGCCTCATTCTGGGACAGCTCTGCGTGGAAGGAAACAAAGTTAGACCCTTAGTTCTATTCCAGATGAATTCAAGACGTAGGTGAAAAAGCAAAACTTGGGGTGCCCGGGTGGCTCATTCGTTAAGCGTCTGCTTTCGGCTCAGGTCATGATCCCGGGGCCCTGGGATCGAGCCCCACATCTGGCTCCCTGCTCAGCGGGAAGCCTGCTTCTCCCTCTCCCACTCCCCCTGCTTGTGCTCCTGCTCTCGCTGTCTCTCTGTCGAATAAATGAAATCTTAAAAAAAAAAAAAAAAAGCAAAACTTGGACCCGAGAAAATAAGATGTACAGTGGTTTCACGATTGCTGAGTATGGAGGAAGATCTTGAACGAAATTCTATGAAAGATGTGATTGATAATTTTAATTACGTTAAAATGAAAAACTGATTTTGACATGAGATCGTAAGCAAAGTAAAAAGAGAAGCTGCAATTTTGGGGAAGGTGTCTGTGATCATGTAACTAACACGTCAAGGATTCCTAAAACTCAGCAGAAGCAGCTCCATAGAAAATCCATCCTTTTGCAGCGGAGGCGGCCTGCGTGGCTGGCCAGGGTCTCCGGCAAGCAAGGAGCGGGCTGAGGCCTATGAAGCAGACGGCAGAGCCTCGGCACGGCCAGCACTGGCCACCGCCCTGGGCCGGTGACACCCCAGGTTCAGAGTCGTGTTCTGGAAACATCAGCATGCAATGCCCGTACGCACTCAACTTGGCCCTGCACGTGCAGACCTGGCAGCTCACACCAGCCATGGGGACGCCAGGTGGCCCCTTCCGGGTCGTCCCCACTCAAACCCAGGCATTCGGCAGGAGGAGGAAGGGACAGGAAGAGGCCTCTCTGGGCCTCTGCTGGGCCTGCAGCTCCTTGGTGCTGATGGCGCCGTCCGACCTCAGGAACACGGGGAGCACCGTCGTGGGATAGCGCACCGAGTCACGAGCCAGCGCCGGTGAATGCATATGCTGGCGTCCCGAGAAGCTGGTGTGACCAGTTTCCCCTCCAAACACAGGGAAACAGGTTGTTCGTAGCCCAGCTCAAGCCAGGTGGTCCAGGTGAGGGACCCAGGCAGCGCTTCGGGGAGGCTCAGGGGTCCTGGGGAGCAGAGGGGCCGGCCTGGGTCCTGAGTCCTGTGGATGAACGTGCCCTGGAGGGTCATCCCACCTGTGGGCTGCACCTCATGGCCTGTACCCCTGCCTGCAGGCTGGCCGAAGAGCATCAGTTTTGGAATTCGATTACGTAGGCCTGAATCCCAGCTTGGCCGCTTACTACTCAGCAGTAGTCACACGGCCGTTTCTCCATCTATGCGCCCCACCGCCACCCTGCCCCCTAGCCCGGCTCAGCCCTCCGATGTGCTGACATGGCCATGAGGCTGTTTGCAAAAGCATGCCGTCCCCAGGAGAGCCTGACGCGGGGCCCCGTTCAGAGCTACGTAGGAGGTTCCTCCGTTCCGCGCTCAGCTGAACGCTGGCTCCTCTGCTCAGATGGGCCAGAGGCACGGGATCCGTCTGCCTTCACGTCAGGGCAGGATGCGGGGAGGAGGGTGGGTCTTGGCCCTCCTGCCCTGGTGACTGGCCTGGGCCCGTGGCAGTCTGGGTACGAGTTCAACGGGTCTATTTTCGGAAGTCGCTGTAAGCCTCTCTGGGGCCGGGAATGAGGCCACTGTGCTCGGAGCTCAGCAAACCCTCTTACCCGTCCAGGGCTTAACCCTGGCTCCCTTGGCAACGTCACTCAGAGAACTGGGTCGAGTGCAGGACACTCTGAAGGGACAACAGACTCTCTGCCCTCATCTGCCCGGGTGGGCCAGGATGTTGCTCAGCTTAAGAGGAGGAGACAGATGCAAAATGAGGATATGAGCAGGAAAAACTGAGAATCCCTGGATTTTATAACCGAATTGGCTTTTATTAAATCATTTCCAGGGTCCTTTAGTATTAAATGTGGCCTACTGCATGCTGACTCTTTGAAAATCAGCAACGTGACCATGGTATCATGTCAGTGTTCGTGGGGATCCTGTTTCCACCGGGCTGGTTAATTAACATCTCGTCCCTTTGCCATGGTCAATGGCCAGCAGGACCAGAAACTGTCCTATTTATTTCTATTATATAGACCACTTTCTGAATTTTAATAGCAAAAACTAAGCATTAAAATTTATTATAACGTGTTGCGTTGAGCTAAAAAGTTCTTTGGCAAGACAAACGTGCCTTCCAAGAAGACTCGCTGTGGGAGGTGTGGTTCTTTTTGAGCCGCCCAGGCCCTTGGACGGCAGAAGTCAACTTAGTGGGTTGCGCTTTCTGTGCTCCTATGGCCTGGGGCCCCCAAGCCACTAACCCCACTAAGGAATTTCTCCAAATTAAGCCATCGGTTCTCCTTGGGAATGAATAGGACAGACCATAGACCTCACACTACCTGTCCTTCTGTAGTTAGAGGGGTGGGGACGTTTGGCTCCTTCTAGAATTCTGGGAAATGTAATGTCCTGGACCCTCAAGCGTGCAGACAGCACGTAGGACTGACTCTGTGAGCCGACAAGCCCTTAGGGCTCCACGTGTAGACATTTGTGCCCAGAGCCCCTGTCCTCTGTGAGGCTGCCTGGACCCACAGCTGCTCTGGCCTCCAGGAAGGGGCTCACTGTTGCACTGTCCCCAAGGCTCAGGTGGCCCCGGGCCTGCCCCTCTACCCCACGGCCTCCCTTAGTTGGGTGGGCGGGGGGCAGGCCCCGGCTGCATGTGTTGGCTCCAGGGACCGCGTGTGACCGGTCCTTCTGTGTCCAGCTTATTTTGCTCACTGAGCACAACGTCCTCGAGGTTCGCCCATGTAGCAGGTGTCAGGATCTCCTTCCTGAGGCTGAGTGGTGTCCATTCCCCCGGAGGCAGACATGGGCTTGCATCCGCCTTTTGGCGGGTGTGAGTGCTGCTGCTATGGACCCAGCGTGCAGGCTCCTGCTTTCCACCAGCAGACTCTCGCTGCTGCACGCTGGGGCCTCGCTGGGGGAGCCGCTCCCAGGGCTCCTGGCGTCTTGCTGCGGAGGCTCCCTGGAACCTTCTGCTTTCCCCCCCAGTGGAGAGGGGGCCAGGGACGCAGTGCCTGGGTTTCTGCTCTCCTCTGTGTGGCAGATTACTACAGTCCCGCCATGCTGGGCCTGCAGACAGACCAGGAGGTCCTGGGGGAGCTGGTGAGGACCAAGCTGCCGGCGGTGGCAGCCCTGATGGATGGGCACGGCGTCCTGTGGACCCTGGTTGTGTCGCGCTGGTTCATCTGCCTGTTCGTGGACATCCTGCCCATGGAGGTGAGCGCGGCGTGAGCCTTGCTGGGACCAGGGCTGCGCGGGCCGCCCCCGCATGATGCACCGTTTGTTTCTCTGCAGACAGTGCTCCGAATCTGGGACTGTTTGTTCAACGAAGGTTCCAAGATTATCTTCCGGGTGGCTCTGACCCTAATTAAGCAGCACCAGGCCTTTATTTTGGAAGCGACCAGTGTGGCGGACATCTGTGAGAGGTTCAAGGAGATCACCAGGGGGAGCTTTGTGACCGAGTGCCACACCTTCATGCAGGTGAGTGTCGGGCAGACTCTGCTCCACGGCCCCGTTAGCCCCGGGGGAGAACCAGTCTGCATGTCCCTGTCCCCTCTGGGCCTCGGCCTCGGCGGCCCCCTCAGCCCTCCCAGACCCATGTCCTCCCGGAGCTCCACAACAGCTGCCCCTCCTGCTGGGCTGCAAGCCCCATGACGGGCTTCAGGGCGGCCGGGACCCCCGTGGGACCAGTCCAGGTTCACTGGGTCGGAGCACAAACCCGTCGATCCACCATCCCGTTGGAGCCCTTCCCCTGCTGCTGGCATCTCTGGTTCCGGATGGCTCTCCTTGGGCCCAGTAGGGTCGCACGGGTCTGTTGTCCTACCCTGAAGGGCAACTCCCTCAACCGGGCCCTGGACCCGGTACCGGCGTGTAGACCACTCAGATCTGCTGAGTGAATGAAGCAGGAGCTGAAAAGCCTGACAGGCCTTCTGAGGAGGCTGCGGAGGCTGGGAGAGGCAAATTTTAGGTTTCCCCTTTTCCACCTGAAAGTGGGGAAGGAGGAAGTGTGGGGGAGGTGGCGGAGGGTGCCAGGAAGGCTAGTGGCCAGGGAGTTCTGCTTGGGGCACGGGCAGCTGTCAGGCAACGACGGACGGGCGGCCTTCTGCAGGCGGGACTGCCCTAGAATCGAGGATGTTGCAGGTGCGCGACTGGTGTCCTCTGGCCGCATGGAGTGAGGCAGCCCTAGGGAGCAGCCTGGACACAGCCAGAGAGAAGCTGGGGCCTGTGCCCCAGGGCTCAGGGGAGGGCGGCCTGCTCTCTGGCTGCAGTGCTGGGGACCCCGGTCGCCAGGGGCTACAAGGGTCTGCTGATTGATAGGGCCCGGATGGGGAACGCGGGACCTAAGCCTGCGGCCGACTCATTGGGAGGAGCCCATCACGTGGGACCGACTGCCTCGCCCAGAAGGGCTTCTCTGTCCCCGCGAGCCCTTTGGTGCCAATGTTAGGGGCAGAGTGCAGGAGCAGAGGGCTGGGGCGTGAGTCTGGGAACGAGTCTGCGATGGTGTGTCCAGGAGTGGACAGGACCCTAGCCCACCCTGTCTGTACCCCCACAGCAAGCCCCTCGTGCGTCAGAGGGCTGCACTGGAAGTGGCTCAGGGTTTTCCGTTGAATGAGCTAGGGTCCCCCTTTAACACATACGACAGCTTGGGGGTCTCTGGTACGCTCCCAGGTTGTGGGGCCGTCACCCACGCCCTGACCCCACCCAGCAGTCCCCAGTCTGTGGGTTCGCCTCCACGTGTGACGCTAGCCGAGGACCTGCGTGCGCACACACGCCAAGTGCCCGGAAGCGCTAGCATGTAGAGAGCGCCGGAGGGAAGCGCGGACAAGCACGAGGCTGCCCGGCCGGCTCCGCCAGTCTGCCCACGGGGACACGACACCGCTGTGCATGGTCCCGCAGCATGGATGCACCCCTTGGAGGGACGTTGTTGGGGAAGTGGCCCTGGGACAGTGTTTCTGCATCAAAGCACGCCGGCACAGGAACCGCAGCTCGTGCGCCCGGGCTCTCCGCGGTCCCGCGCAAGAACATCTAGAACGTTCTGGAGAATAAAAGCAGTGACCTCGCATGAGCTCAGAGCAACCATCACGGGAAGAATGCAGCTCCATGCCCACGTCCCGGCACCCAGCAGAGGACGCGCCTGCTCCCCTTTTCAGGAACGTGGCCCGTTAGAATGTAAAGTCCACCCTGACCTCAGCGCCGGCTGAACACACACGCACCTGTGGAGGAATTTCAAAAAAACCCTTCTAATGCTAGCCTTACGTTTGGCCTAGTTTGTAACCATGAATTTCTCAGCCGTAACTGCTGAAATTATCAAATCGTTAGGCATAGATGATGTGACGGCATGGCCCTCCGCTCCCCCAGGGCTCAGTCAGGCTGGTTTCAGAGCCACCGCAGGCCCTCGGGGTTCAAGGGTCGGCACAAGCGCCCCTCCCCCGCCGCTGGCAAGCCCTTACCTGGCGCGGGGTGGGGGTGCCGCTGAGCTGGTTTCTTACGTGGATTGTTTCTCTTCCAGAAAATATTCACCGAGCCTGGGAGCTTGTCCATGGCCACCATCATCAGGCTGCGCGAGAGCTGCAGGGCCAGGCTGCAGGCGCAGGGCTGACTGGGGCCGCTGCCCGCCGGGGCCGCAAGGCTTCATTTCCAGGGCTGACCAGTTTTTACTGCTTTCCCTTCTTAGTGCTGTGAATACTCGGTCTCTACGCTTGTGAATTTTTTTAAAAGAATGATACAGAATTCTGTCATTCTGTAACTCAGTATGGGTTATGAAGTCATAAATTTCTAAAAATGTGTCTTTACTTGAGATATTCACCCATAAAATGTGAGATGTACGTATTTATAATAAAGTATGTCAACACTATGAGTTTGTGATTATCTATCAGCTTGTCTGCCGACTGAAAATGAAAACCAAAACAATAAACTGTCATTAGCGTTATTAATGCCAAATCTTCTTCCGCTGCTTTCCGGGGCACAGCATTACCTTACATGAGGTTTGTGCACACAGCACGTGACTGCTCTTTAGACAGGTGATTTTTTAAAAATGACTTTTGAAGTCACCGTATCTTGTGAATAAAGCAGAGGGAAGTGGGTGAGCCTTGGGGAACGGCAAGCATCTGGCTGGGGTCCGCAAGTGCAGCCGCAGTCACCCCGGATCCCTGGAGGAAGACCCAGCAAGACACCGGTCTCCCGGCCCGGCGGTGGCGCTGCGGACAAAGGCCCGCATGGGGGAGGTGTTACCCGTCAGCACCCCCGTGGCTGCGGTTTCACCCCAGATGGAGGCGCATTCCAAGGCACTGGGCGATGGCAGCCATGCCGGCGGCAAGGGCCCGGCTGTCCTCACTCCCAGCCCAGCCACAGCAGAGGCACTGCCGTTCCCCCTGCGTCACAGAGAACGCTGCCCTGGGACCACACTGCATCGTAGACGCTCTCGTGGGGAGGGAGTGGTGGCGCGGGCAGGCCGCCAAAGCCTGGGGAGTCCCAGAGGCCGGCCACCCCTCACAGGGCAGTGCAGCGAGCACCAGCGTGGGGTCGGCACAGTTGCCGGGTGAGGCCTGACAAACACCAGCCGTGTGGCCCCGAGCCCCTCCCTCCCCGGAAGCAGCTCTGGGGCAGGCCCTGGCTGCAGGTACGCAGGCGCCGCTTGGGGACACTCCAGTCCCAGGGCTGCCTGGCAGGCAGGTTGGCTTCAGCCTCAGCCAGCAAGGTCCATAAATCCTCAGAAGGCACAGGTCTTTGCTTAAAAAGGGAAGATTAAAATAAATCTTTTTTTTTTTTTTTTTTTACAGCTTTATTTTTTTTTTTGAGAGAGCGAGAATGAGAGACAGAGAGCA